>NC_059200.1:11735922-11873422 GCF_020615455.1 Coregonus clupeaformis | reverse complement strand
GTATTAGACTTAAAACGAATCACCCAGCGATCATACACTGTTTACCAGGGGGCAGGGCTACCGACGTTAAGGCTAATCTAAAGATGGTGCTGGCTAAAGCTAAAACTGGCGAGTGTAGAGAGTATAGAGATATTGTTATCCACGCCGGCACCAACGATGTTAGGATGAAACAGTCAGAGGTCACCAAGTGCAACATAGCTTCAGCGTGTAAATCAGCTAGAAAGATGTGTCGGCATCGAGTAATTGTCTCTGGCCCCCCTCCCAGTTAGGGGAAGTGACGAGCTCTACAGCAGAGTCTCAGCACTCAATCGCTGGTTGAAAACTGTTTTCTGCCCCTCCCAAAAGATAACATTTGTGGATAATTGGCCCTCTTTCTGGGACTCACCCACAAACAGGACCAAGCCTGACCTGCTGAGGAGTGACGGACTCCATCCTAGCTGGAGGGGTGCTCTCCTCTTATCTACCAACATAGATAGGGCTCTAACTCCTCTAGCCCCACAGTGAAATAGGGTGCAGGCCAGGCAGCAGGCTGTTAGCCAACCTGCCAGCTTAGTGGAGTCTGCCAATAGCATAGTCAGTGTAGTCAGCTCAGCCATACCCATTGAGACTGTGTCTGTGCCTCGACCTAGGTTGGGCAAAACTAAACATGGCGGTGTTCACCCTAGCAATCTTATTAGGATAAAGACCTCCTCCATTCCTGCCATTATTGAAAGAGATCGTGATACCTCACATCTCAAAATAGGGTTACTTAATGTTAGATCCCTCACTTCAAAGGCAGTCATAGTCAATGAACTAATCACTGATCATAATCTTGATGTGATTGGCCTGACTGAAACATGGCTTAAGCCTGATGAATTTGCTGTGTTAAATGAGGCCTCACCTCCTGGTTACACTAGTGACCATATTCCCCGTGCATCCCGCAAGGGCGGAGGTGTTGCTAACATTTACGATAGCAAATTTCAATTTACAAAAAAAAAAAAAAATGGCGTTTTCATCTTTTGAGCTTCTAGTCATGAAATCTATGCAGCCTACTCAATCACTTTTTATAGCTACTGTTTACAGGCCTCCTGGGCCATATACAGCGTTCCTCTCTGAGTTTCCTGAATTCCTATCAGACCTTGTAGTCATAGCAGATCATATTCTAATTTTTGGTGATTTTAATATTCACATGGAGAAGTCCACAGACCCACTCCAAAAGTCTTTCGGAGCCATCATCGACTCAGTGGGTTTTGTCCAACATGTCTCTGGACCTACTCACTGCCACAGTCATACTCTGGACCTAGTTTTGTCCCATGGAATAAATGTTGTAGATCTTAATGTTTTTCCACAAAATCCTGGACTATCGGACCACCATTTTATTACGTTTGCAATCGCAACAAATAATCTGCTCAGACCCCAACCAAGGAGCATCAAAAGTCGTGCTATAAATTCTCAGACAACACAAAAATTCCTTGATGCCCTTCCAGACTCCTTCTGCCTACCCAAGGACGTCAGAGGACAAAAATCAGTTAACCACTTAACTGAGGAACTCAATTTAACCTTGCGCAATACCCTAGATGCAGTTGCACCCCTAAAAACGAAAAACATTTGTCATAAGAAACTAGCTCCCTGGTATACAGAAAATACCCGAGCTTTGAAGCAAGCTTCCAGGAAATTGGAACGAAATGGCGCCACACCAAACTGGAAGTCTTCCGACTAGCTTGGAAAGACAGTACCGTGCAGTACCGAAGAGCCCTCACTGCTGCTCGATCATCCTACTTTTCCAACTTAATCGAGGAAAATAAGAATAATCCAACATTTATTTTTGATACTGTTGCAAAGCTAACTAAAAAGCAGCATTCCCCAAGAGAGGATGGCTTTCACTTCAGCAGTAATAAATTCATGAACTTCTTTGAGGAAAAGATCATGACCATTAGAAAGCAAATTACGGACTCCTCTTTGAATCTGCGTATTCCTCCAGGGCTTAGCTGTCCTGGATCTGCACAGCTCTGCGAGGGCCTGGGATCGGGAGAGACACTTAAGTGTTTTAGTACTATATCTCTTGACACAATGATGAAAATAATCATGGCCTCCTAAACCTTCAAGCTGCATACTGGATCCTATTCCTACTAAACTGCTGAAGGAGCTGCTTCCTGTGCTTGGCCCTCCTATGTTGAACATAATAAACAGCTCTCTATCCACCGGATGTGTACCAAACTCACTAAAAGTGGCAGTGATAAAGCCTCTCTTGAAAAAGCCAAACCTTGACCCGGAAAATATAAAAAACTATCGGCCTATATCGAATCTTCCATTCCTCTCAAAAATTTTAGAAAAAGCTGTTGCGCAGCAACTCACTGCCTTTCTGAAGACAAACAATGTATACGAAATGCTTCAGTCTGGTTTTAGACCCCATCATAGCACTGAGACTGCACTTGTGAAGGTGGTAAATGACCTTTTAATGGCGTCAGACCGAGGCTCTGCATCTGTCCTCGTGCTACTAGACCTTAGTGCTGCCTTTGACACCATCGATCACCACATTCTTTTGGAGAGACTGGAAACCCAAATTGGTCTACACGGACAAGTTCTGGCCTGGTTTAGATCTTACCTGTCGGAAAGATATCAGTTTGTCTCTGTGAATGGTCTGTCCTCCGACAAATCAACTGTACATTTCGGTGTTCCTCAAGGTTCCGTTTTAGGACCACTATTGTTTTCACTATATATTTTACCTCTTGGGGATGTTATTCGAAAACATAATGTTAACTTTCACTGCTATGCGGATGACACACAGCTGTACATTTCAATGAAACATGGTGAAGCCCCAAAATTGCCCTCGCTAGAAGCCTGTGTTTCAGACATAAGGAAGTGGATGGCTGAAAACTTTCTACTTTTAAACTCGGACAAAACAGAGATGCTTGTTCTAGGTCCCAAGAAACAAAGAGATCTTCTGTTAAATCTGACAATTCATCTTGATGGTTGTAAAGTCGTCTCAAATAAAACTGTGAAGGACCTCGGCGTTACTCTTGACCCTGATCTCTCTTTTTGACGAACATATCAAGACTGTTTCAAGGACAGCTTTTTTCCATCTACGTAACATTGCAAAAATCAGAAATTTTCTGTCAAAAAATGATGCAGAAAAATTAATCCATGCATTTGTTACTTCTAGGTTAGACTACTGCAATGCTCTACTTTCCGGCTACCGGATAAAGCACTAAATAAACTTCAGTTAGTGCTAAATACGGCTGCTAGAATCCTGACTAGAACCAAGAAATTTGATCATATTACTCCAGTGCTAGCTTCCCTACACTGGCTTCCTGTTAAGGCAAGGGCTGATTTCAAGGTTTTACTGTTAACCTATAAAGCGTTACATGGGCTTGCTCCTACCTATCTTTCAGAGTTGGTCCTGCCGTACATACCAATACGTACGCTACGGTCACAAGACGCAGGCCTCCTAATTGTCCCTAGAATTTCTAAGCAAACAGCGGGAGGCAGGGCTTTCTCCTATAGATCTCCATTTTTATGGAACAGTCTGCCTACCCATGTGAGAGACGCAGACTCGGTCTCAACCTTTAAGTCTTTACTGAAGACTTATCTCTTCAGTAGGTCATATGATTGAGTGTAGTCTGGCCCAGGAGTGTGAAGGTGAACGGAAAGGCTCTGGAGCAACGAACAGCCCTTGCTGTCTCTGCCAGGCCGGTTCCCCTCTCCACTGGGGTTCTCTGCCTCTAACCCTGTTGCAGGGGCTGAGTCACTGGCTTGCTGGTGCTCTTTCATGCCGTCCCTGGGAGGGGTGCGTCACTTGAGTGGGTTGAGTTACTGACGTGATCTTCCTGTCTGGGTTGGCGCCCCCTTGGTTTGTGCTGTGGTGGAGACCTCTGTGGGCTATACTCGGCCTTGTCTCTCAGGATTGTAAGTTGGTGGTTGAGGATATCCCTCTAGTGGTGCGGGGGCTGTGCTTTGGCAGAGTGGGTGGGGTTATATCCTTCCTGTTTGGCCCTGTCCGGGGTTTCTTCGGATGGGGCCACAGTGTCTCCCGGACCGCTCCTGTCTCAGCCTCCAGTATTTATGCTGCAGTAGTTTATGTGTCGGGGGGCTGGGGTTAGTTGGTTATACCTGGAGTACTTCTCCTGTCTTAGCCAGTGTCCTGTGTGAATTTAAGTATGCTCTCTCTAATTCTCTCCGTTCTCTCTTTCTCTCTGAGAACCTGAGCCCTAGGACCATACGTCAGGACTACCGGGCATGATGACACCTTGCTGTCCCCAGTCCGCCTGGCCTTGCTGCTATTCCAGTTTCAACTGTTCTGCCTGCGGTTCGAAACCCCTACCTGTCCCAGACCTGCTGTTTTCAACTCTTAATGATCGGCTATGAAAAGCCAACTGAGAGACCTGAGCCCTAGGACCATACGTCGGGACTACCGGCCGTGGTGACTCCTTGCTGTCCCCAGTCCGCCTGGCCTTGCTGCTATTCCAGTTTCAACTGTTCTGCCTGCGGTTATGGAACCCCTACCTGTCCCAGACCTGCTGTTTTCAACTCTTAATGATCGGCTATGAAAAGCCAACTGAGATTTATTCCTGATTATTATTTGACCATGCTTGTCACTTATGAACATTTTTGAATATCTTGGCATGGTTCTGTTATAATCTTCACCCGGCACAGCCAGAAGAGGACTGGCCACCCCTCATAGCCTGGTTCCTCTCTAGGTTTCTTCCTAGGTTTTCGCCTTTCTAGGGAGTTTTTCCTAGCCACCGTGCTTCTACACCTGCATTACTAGCTGTTTGGGGTTTTAGGCTGGGTTTCTGTACAGCACTTCGAGATATTAGCTGATGTAAGAAGGGCTATATAAAATAAAATTGATTGAAAATTGATTGATCTCTTACTGCTTCATATGGGAAATAGATGTGATCATCCTTGTGTATCCATCTATTTACAGAGCAATACAGGATGGGTTGGGGTTTTATAAAGCCTCTGTCTGTGCCTGTCTGTCTATTTGTATTTATTTAACCTTTATTTAACTTATGCCTGACTTGCTCTTGGAGGCTGGCTGAGCCTGGAGGCTGTCTTGATCAAGCTGTGTTGTTGGGTGGTGTTGTCTCTCCACCATGAGGCCAGATGGTGGGAGGCTGCGTTGTTGGTCGAGACCACAGGGTGTTGGTTCTGTCCCTGGCTGTTATATCCAATCCAAAAACCGTGGATTAATGGAAACATTCGTGAAAAACTGAAAGCGCGAACCACTGCATTTAACCACGGTAAGGTGACTGGGAACAATTACAAACAGACCAGCTACGACCTCCGTAAGTCAAAGAGGCAAAGCAACAGTGCAAGGACAAAGTGTATTCAACGGCTCAGACACGAGACGTATGTAGCAGGGACTTCAGACAACAATAAAGGGAAACCAGCCATGTTGTGGTCCTCTGTAGCTCAGCTGGTAGAGCACGGCACTTGTAACGCCAGGGTGGTGGGTTAGATCCCCGGGACCACCCATACACAAAAAAAAAATATGCACGCATGACTGTAAGTCGCTTTGGATAAAAGCGTCTGCTAAATGGCATATTATTATTATTATATTATTATGTAGAAGGGACTTCAGACAACCACGGATCATAAAGGGAAACCAGCCTACGCTTCAAACGTAACACATTCTTCACCCACTTCGAGGAAAACAATACGTTGTGGCCCCCGCTGATCACGAGGACTGTGTGATCCAGATCTCTATAGACAACGTGAGTAGGACCTTCAAGCGTGTTAACCCTCGCAAGGCTGCCGGCCCGGACGGCATACCAAGCCGCATCCTCAGTGCATGCGCAGACCAGCTGGCTGGAGTGTTTACGGACATATTCAATCTCTCCCTATCCCAGTCTGTTGTTGCCATTTGCTTTGAGATGTCCACTATTATTCCTGTACTCAAACAAGGTAAGGTCATTGAACTAAATGACTACCACCCCGTAGCACTCACTTCTGACATCATGAAGTGCTTTGAAAGGACCTCCACATTACCTGACAACCTAGACCCACGACAATTTGCATACCGCCCCACCGACACAGTGGTGAAGAAGGCGCAATGGAGAAATGTGGTCTTTAAGACCCTCACAAACGTCTACAGATGCATAATTGAGAACATTCGGTCGGGCTGCATCACCGCAACCCACACCCCAGCCACGAGCTGTTCACTCCCTTACCGTCAAGCAGACGGTATCGGAGCATGAGGTCTGATACCAACAGGCTGAGAGACAGTTTCTATCTACAAGCCATCAGTCTGCTGAACACTTGGACTGGACTAGACTGGACTGGACTGGACTTGACTGGACTGGACTGGACTGGACTGACCACCTGCACTGACTCTTCGCACCTTGGCACACATGCAGTCACTCATGCACACACACATATACACTGACTTCAGAAAGTATTACACCCCTTGACTTTTCCCACATTTTGATGTGTTACAAAAGTGGGATTAAAATGAATTGAATTGTAATTTTTGTCAACTATCTACAGGAGATACTTATTTATACCCCTGAGTCAATACATGTTAGAATCACATTTGGCAGCGATTCCAGCTGTGAGCCTTTCTGGGTCTCTAAGAGCTTTACACACTTGAAATTACTATTTTCAGAATCCTTCAAGCTCTGTCAAATGTGTTGTTGATCATTGCTAGACAACCATTTTGAGGTCTTGCCATAGAATTCCAATCAGATTTAAGTAAAAACTGTAACTCGGCCACATTCACTGTCTTCTTGGTAAGTAAGTCCAGTGTAGATTTTACTTGTGTTTTAGGTTATTGTCCTGCTGAAAGGTGAATACATCTCCCAGTGTCTGGTAGAAAGCAGATTGAACCAGGTTTTCCTCTAGGATTTTGCCTGTGCTTAGCTCCATTCCATTTATTTTTTATCCTGAAACACTCCCCAGTCATTAACGATTACAAGCATACCCATAACATGATGCAGCCACCACTATGCTTGAAAATATGGAGAGTGGTGCAGCGGTCTAAGGCACTGCATCTCAGTGCTTGAGGCGTCACTACAGACCCCCTGGTTCGATTCCAGGCTGTATCACAACCGGCCGTGATTGGGAGTCCCATAGGGAGGCGCACAATTGGCCCAGCGTCGTCCGGGTTTGGCCGGTGTAGGCTGTCATTGTAAATAAGAATTTGTTCTTAACTGACTTGCCTAGTTAAATAAAGGTTAAATAAAAATAAAAATAATGTGTTGTATTGGATTTGCAACAAACATAACACAATTTGTATTCAGGACAAACAGTTATTTGATTTGCAATTTCTTTTGCAGTATTACTTTAGTGCCTTGTTGCAAACAGGATGCATGTTTTGGAATATTTTTTTATTCTGTACATACTTATTCTGTACATATAGGTTAGTATTGTGGAGTAACTACAATGTTGTTGATCCATCACAGCCATTGTTCTCTTATCACAGCCATTAAACTCTCTAACTGTTTTAAAGTCACCATTGGCCTCATAGTGAAATTCCTGAGCGGTTTCCTTCCTCTCCGCCAACTGAGTTAGGAAGGATGCCTGTGTCTTTGTAGTGACTGGGTGTATTGATACACCATCCAAAGTGTAATTAATAACTGCAACATGCTCAAAGGGATGTTCAATTTGCAAGGCATTGGAAAACCTCCCTGGTCTTTGTGGTTGAATCTGTTTTTGAAATTCATTGCTAGACTGAGAGACTTTACAGATAATTGTATGTTTGGGGTACAGAGATGAGGTAGTCATATAAAAATCATGTTAAACACTAGTATTGCACACAGAGTCCATGCAACTTATTTTGAGTTGCTAAGCAATTTTTTACTGACATTCCGGCTTGACATAACAAAGGGGTTGAATACTTATTGACTGAAGACATTTCAGCTTCTAATTTTTAATTCCACTTTGGCATTATGGTGTGTAGGTCAGTGACAAAAAAAATGTCAATTTAACTAATGTTTTATTCAGACTGTAAAACAACGAAATGTGGAAAAAGTCAAGGGGTATGAATACTTTCTGATGGTCCTGTATCCACTGCCACAACAACCTTACATTATATAATTTATCTGCTGCCACAACAACCTTCCATTATATAATTTATCTGCTGCCACAACATCCATTCATTATACCACATATCTGCTGCCACAACAACCTTACATTATGCAATTTATCTGCTGCCACAACAATCCTACATTATACCTGCACCTCTGTCATCAACAGCCTGGCTGGACACAGTACAGACCCAGTACAGACTTAGCTACAGACCCAGTACAGACTTAGCTACAGACCCAGTACAGACCTAGCTGCAGATCCAATTCAGACATGTACTGGGTCTGTAGCTACAGTGGCTTGTGAAAGTATTAATAATAATAATAATAATATGCCATTTAGCAGACGCTTTTATCCAAAGCGACTTACAGTCATGCGTGCATACATATATATATATATATATTTTGTGTATGGGTGGTCCCGGGGATCGAACCCACTACCTTGGCGTTACAAGCGCCGTGCTCTACCAGCTGAGCTACAGTTTTCACCCCCCTTGGCATTTTTCCTATTTTGTTGCCTTACAACCTGGAATTAAAAGTTATTTTTGGGGGGTTTGTATCATTTGATGTACACAACATGCCTACCAATTTGAAGATGCAAAATTTTTTTGTTGTTGTGTGAAACAAACAAGAAATAAGACAAAAAAACAGAAAACTTGAGCATGCATAACTATTCACCCCCCAAAGTCAATACTTTGTAGAGCCATCTTTTGCAGCAATTACAGCTGCAAGTCTCTTAGGGTATGTCTCTATAAGCTTGGCACATCTAGCCACTGGGATGTTTGCCCATTCTTCAAGGTAAAACTGCTCCAGCTCCTTCAAGTTGGATGGGTTTTGCTGGTGTATAGCAATCTTTAAGTCATACCACAGAATCTTAATTGGATTGAGGTCTGGGCTTTGACTAGGCCATTCCAAGACATTTCAATGTTTCCCCTTAAACCACTCGAGTGTTGCTTTAGCAGTATGCTTAGGGTGAATGTCCTGCTGGAATGTGAACCTCCGTCCCAGTCTCAAATCTCTGGAAGACAAACAGGTTTCCCTCAAGAATTTCCCTGTATTTAGCGCCATCCATCATTCCTTCAGTTCTGACCAGTTTCCCCAATGTGTTTGCTTATTTTTCTCTTTAAGCAATGGATTTTTTCTGGCCACTCCTCCGTAAAGCCCAACTCTGTGGCGTGTATGGCTTAAAATGGTCCTATGGACAGCTACTCCAATCTCCGCTGTGGAGCTTTGCAGCTCTTTCAGGGTTATATTTGGTCTCGTTGTTGCCTCTCTGATTAATGTCCTCCTTGCCTGGGCCGTGAGTGTTGGTGGGCGGCCCTCTCTTGGCAGGTTTGTTGTGGTGCCATATTCTTTCAATTTTTTTAATAATTGATTTAATGGTGCTCCGTGGGATGTTCAAAGTTTCTGATATTTTTTTAATGACCTAACCCTGATCTGTACTTCTCCACAACTTTGTCCCTGACCTGTTTGGAGAGCTCCTTGGTCTTCATGGTGCCGCTTGCTTGGTGGTGCCCCTTGCTTAGTGGTGTTGCAGACTCTGGGGCCTTTCAGAACAGGTGCATATATACTGAGATCATGTGACAGATCATGTGACACTTAGACTTTATTTAACTAATTATGTGACTTCTGAAGGTAATTGGTTACATGAAATCCAAATAAAAATCCTCTTAAATTACAGGTTGTAATGCAACAAAATAGGAAAAACGCCAAGGGGGATGAATACTTTGGCAAGGCACTGTAGATCTATCGCTAGGTCTGTGCTGATTTTGTAGCTAAGTTTGCAGCTAGGTCAGTAGCTGGGTCCGCAGTTAGGTCTGTATCTAGGTATGTCCTGGTCTGTATCTAGGTCTGTCCTGGTCTGTATCTAGGTCTGTCCTGGTCTGTATCTAGGTATGTCCTGGTCTGTATCTAGGTATGTCCTGGTCTGTATCTAGGTCTGTCCTGGTCTGTATCTAGGATGTCCTGGTCTGTATCTAGGTATGTCCTGGTCTGTATCTAGGTATGTCCTGGTCTGTATCTAGGTATGTCCTGGTCTGTATCTAGGTCTGTCCTGGTCTGTATCTAGGTATGTCCTGGTCTGTATCTAGGTCTGTCCTGGTCTGTATCTAGGTCTGTCCTGGTCTGTATCTAGGTATGTCCTGGTCTGTATCTAGGTCTGTCCTGGTCTGTATCTAGGTATGTCCTGGTCTGTATCTAGGTATGTCCTGGTCTGTATCTAGGTCTGTCCTGGTCTGTATCTAGGATGTCCTGGTCTGTATCTAGGTATGTCCTGGTCTGTATCTAGGTATGTCCTGGTCTGTATCTAGGTATGTCCTGGTCTGTATCTAGGTCTGTCCTGGTCTGTATCTAGGTATGTCCTGGTCTGTATCTAGGTCTGTCCTGGTCTGTATCTAGGTCTGTCCTGGTCTGTATCTAGGTATGTCCTGGTCTGTATCTAGGTCTGTCCTGGTCTGTATCTAGGTCTGTCCTGGTCTGTATCTAGGTCTGTCCTGGTCTGTATCTAGGTATGTCCTGGTCTGTATCTAGGTCTGTCCTGGTCTGTATCTAGGTATGTCCTGGTCTGTATCTAGGTATGTCCTGGTCTGTATCTAGGTATGTCCTGGTCTGTATCTAGGTATGTCCTGGTCTGTATCTAGGTCTGTCCTGGTCTGTATCTAGGTATGTCCTGGTCTGTATCTAGGTATGTCCTGGTCTGTATCTAGGTATGTCCTGGTCTGTATCTAGGTATGTCCTGGTCTGCAGTTAGGTCTGTATCTAGGTCTGTCCTGGTCTGTATCTAGGTATGTCCTGGTCTGTATCTAGGTATGTCCTGGTCTGTATCTAGGTATGTCCTGGTCCGCAGTTAGGTCTGTATCTAGGTATGTCCTGGTCTGTATCTAGGTCTGTATCTAGGTATGTCCTGGTCTGTATCTAGGTCTGTATCTAGGTATGTCCTGGTCTGTATCTAGGTCTGTCCTGGTCTGTATCTAGGTATGTCCTGGTCTGTATCTAGGTCTGTCCTGGTCTGTATCTAGGTATGTCCTGGTCTGTATCTAGGTATGTCCTGGTCTGTATCTAGGTCTGTCCTGGTCTGTATCTAGGTATGTCCTGGTCTGTATCTAGGTCTGTCCTGGTCTGTATCTAGGTATGTCCTGGTCTGTATCTAGGTCTGTCCTGGTCTGTATCTAGGTATGTCCTGGTCTGTATCTAGGTCTGTCCTGGTCTGTATCTAGGTATGTCCTGGTCTGTATCTAGGTCTGTCCTGGTCTGTATCTAGGTCTGTCCTGGTCTGTATCTAGGTCTGTCCTGGTCTGTATCTAGGTCTGTCCTGGTCTGTATCTAGGTATGTCCTGGTCTGTATCTAGGTATGTCCTGGTCTGTATCTAGGTCTGTCCTGGTCTGTATCTAGGTATGTCCTGGTCTGTATCTAGGTCTGTCCTGGTCTGTATCTAGGTCTGTCCTGGTCTGTATCTAGGTATGTCCTGGTCTGTATCTAGGTATGTCCTGGTCTGTATCTAGGTCTGTCCTGGTCTGTATCTAGGTATGTCCTGGTCTGTATCTAGGTATGTCCTGGTCTGTATCTAGGTCTGTCCTGGTCTGTATCTAGGTATGTCCTGGTCTGTATCTAGGTCTGTCCTGGTCTGTATCTAGGTCTGTCCTGGTCTGTATCTAGGTATGTCCTGGTCTGTATCTAGGTATGTCCTGGTCTGTATCTAGGTCTGTCCTGGTCTGTATCTAGGTATGTCCTGGTCTGTATCTAGGTCTGTCCTGGTCTGTATCTAGGTATGTCCTGGTCTGCAGTTAGGTCTGTATCTAGGTCTGTCCTGGCTGTATCTAGGTATGTCCTGGTCTGCAGTTAGGTCTGTATCTAGGTATGTCCTGGTCTGTATCTAGGTCTGTCCTGGTCTGTATCTAGGTATGTCCTGGTCTGCAGTTAGGTCTGTATCTAGGTCTGTCCTGGCTGTATCTAGGTATGTCCTGGTCTGCAGTTAGGTCTGTATCTAGGTATGTCCTGGTCTGTATCTAGGTATGTCCTGGTCTGCAGTTAGGTCTGTATCTAGGTATGTCCTGGTCTGCAGTTAGGTCTGTATCTAGGTGCTCGATCTGATCTAACCACAGACTTAGCTTCAGACCCAGAACAGACTCAGTACTGACCTAGCGACACACCCAGTACTGACCTAGCGACACACCCAGTACTGACCTAGCTAAAGACTTGGCTACAGACTTAGCTACATACCCAGCAACAAAAACCCAGCTAGCTACAGACCCTGTACAGACCTGCTAGAGACCTAGCTAAAGACCTAGCTAGAGACCCAATACAGACCTACAGTTGAAGTCGGAAGTTTACATACACCTTAGCCAAATACATTTAAACTCAGTTTTTTACAATTCCTGACCTTTAATCATAGTACAAATCCCCTGTCTTAGGTCAGTTAGGATCACCACTTTATTTTAAGAATGTGAAATGTCAGAATAATAGTAGAGATAATTATTTATTTCGGCTTCTATTTCTTTCATCACATTCCCAGTGGGTCAGAAGTTTACATACACTCAATTAGTATTTTGTAGCATTGCCTTTAAATTGTTTAACTTGGGTCAAACGTTTCGGGTAGCCTTCCACAAGCTTCCCACAATAAGTTGGGTGAATTCTGGCCAATTCCTCCTGACAGAGCTGGTGTAACTGACTCAGGTTTGTAGGCCTCCTTGCTCACACATGCTTTTTCAGTTCTGCCCACATATTTTCTATAGGATTGAGGACAGGGCTTTGTGATGACCACTCCAATACCTTGACTTTGTTGTCCTTAAACCATTTTGCCACAACTTCAACTGTACCTACAGACCGACAGACCCAGCTACAGACACATACCCACACTGTAATTTATACAGGAATTTAAGGTATTATAAACAGTAGAAAACTGGGAAATGTGTTACTGCAGTGTCCTGTACATTAGAGCGCACTGTGGGAAAATTGCTGTATTTATAATGGTACTGTAATAATGGTACTGTAATAATGGTACTGTAATTCCACCCCACATCACGATTGGGACTCCATAAGTAGAGATGGATTCCTCCATCAGGGGTCTTGAGAGGCAGTAGGGCTGATTTGGTTAGATTCATTATATAATTTGAGATGAAGCTGAATTTATCTTCAATATGTTTGGGCGCAATAGAGATACATTGTCTATATAGTAAAATATAATATGTGTATAATGAGATGAAGTGATCAGTAGATTTGAGGCACATTTGTGTTATTTCCTCCAATTGAAAAATGTCCTGGACCAGAGGTACCATGGATGATAAGAACAGCAGAGACGAACGTGGATCACCTTGTCTGCTGCTTCTAGTGATTCTGAACGGAGCAGAGAAGATATTGCCTGTTATAACTATGGCTGAGGGATTGGCATATAATATTTTAATCAACAGATTGAACAACAGATTGAATAACAGATTGAATAACAGATTGAATAACAGATTGAATAACACATTCATAACTAACACCCATGAGACAGTCCAAAAATACATAATAAGAAACAAGGTTTTGAAGTGTCTCTCCTAAATCTAGGAGATATAAAAAATAAAAAATTATATAGATTTATTTACAAATACCCTTTTTTTTAGGTAGGTACAAAACTACCATCATGCTTCCATTTGTTTTTCTTTAACAGTACCGGTTTCCTTCAGACGAGTCCAGTGACATTTGCTGGGTAATTGAGCAAAATGGAGAACACCATGGTGCTTGGAAGAATCTCCCCTTTCCACAGTAGCCCAGATGGTTCAGATGCTACCAAACATCGACCGGTACCAACTTCAGACATCGACCGGTACCAACTTCAGACGAGTCTACTGACACTTGTGGTCGAGGAGCAAAACAGAGAACCATGGTGTTTGTGAGTCTCCCATTTCTATATAGTGGTCATAATAGCTTGTAGGTCAAACCGTTCAGACACTACAGATATTTACGTGAGAATACAGATTTTTGGGACGTCTCATGATCTGACAAACATCACTCTAGCTCTGCCACCTTTCAACGCAGATGCAAAAGTGTGACACTGACGGATGCGGTGGACTGAGACACATCCAATGCAAAAACAGATATCTCTAGTTTAAACTGACAGATTTTGATGGGGTGCGTCAATCGACTTTAGGGGGTTAATGCAATTTGAGCCAATTGTTGGACCTTATTTAAACAATGTTGCTCAGAGTGAGACACAGAGCTTTCATCTATAGCCTTTAGCGTAGCCTGTAGCGTAGGATCCCCCTCTCTCCCATGTATCACTCTGTCAGATTAAACATGAAGGATCCCCCTCTCTCCTATGCCTCACTCTGTCAGATTAAACATGAAGGATCCCCCTCTCTCCTATGTCTCACTCTTTCAGATTAAACATGAAGGATCCCCCTCTCTCCTATGTCTCACTCTGTCAGATTAAACATGAAGGATCCTCCTCTCTCCCATGTCTCACTCTGTCAGATTAAACTCTCTCCTATGTCTCACTCTGTCAAATTAAACTATCTCCTATGTCTCACTCTGTCAGATTAAACTCTCTCCTATGTCTCACTCTGTCAGATTAAACTCTCTCCTATGAAGGAAATCTATCAGAGAGAGCAGAATGAGAGGGAGGCTGATTTCTTTCAGCCCTGTTTCAGCCCTTGTCATGTGAGTAGCGGTGTGGAGAGTAGAGGAGAGAATAGAAGAGAGGAGTTGAGAGTGGTGTTGAGAGGGGAGGAGAGGAGATGAGGGGTTGGAGCGGACCACAGAACAGCTGCCTTCTCACCACAGAGAGCATGTGGTGCTTCACGGGAAGTCTGGGGAGGGAGGAGATGGTGGGAAAGATGGAGGGATGGGAGGAACTATGCCTGTGGCTGCAGGGCTATCCCACTCCACCGAGAAAATAAACCATGCAGCCAAACCCTTTTTATACATTTCCAGGAATGGGTCATGTAAGCCATGGGAGGCAGAGTGCTAGGATGAGCCTCTTAGATCCTGGGAGCCGGACACACAGACACAGACACGCACGTGTCTGCCCATGCCAGTGATGGAAAACATACTCAATTGTCATACTAAAAAAAGTAAAGATACCTTCATTGAAAATTGCTCAAGTAAAATTATCTGGTTTTAAATGTACTTAAGTACAGTGGTGGAAAAAGTAGTTAACTGTCATACTTGAGTAAAAGTCAGTAGTAAAAGTAAATACATCAAACTCCTCTAAAGCAAAACCAGACGGAACTATTTTCCTTTTTCTCTTTTTTTCTTTAGGGACAGACAGGGGCTCACTCCCTCACTCCCTCACTCCCATATCCCTCACTCCCTCACTCCCTCACTCATACATCCCTCACTCCCTCACTCCCTCACTCCCATATCCCTCACTCCCTCACTCCCTCACTCACACATCCCTCACTCCCTCACTCCCTCACTCCCATATCCCTCACTCCCTCACTCCCTCACTCACACATCCCTCACTCCCTCACTCCCACATCCCTCACTCCCACACTCCCACATCCCTCACTCCCACATCCCTCACTCCCTCACTCCCACATCCCTCACTCCCTCACTCCCACATCCCTCACTCCCACATCCCTCACATCCCTCACTCCCTCACTCCCACATCCCTCACTCCCTCACTCCAACACTTACACATCCCACATCCCACACTCCAACACTTCCACACTCCAACACTTCCACATCCCACAGTCCAACACTCCCACACTCCAACACTTCCACATCCCTCACTCCCACATCCCTCACTCCCACATCCCTCACTCCCACATCCCTCACTCCCTCACTCCCTCACTCCCACATCCCACACTCCAACACTTCCACATCCCATATCCCACATCCCACATCCCACATCCAACACTCCAACACTCAGACATCATTTACAAACCCACTATTTGTTTTCAGTGAGTCCACCAGATCAGAGGCAGTAGGGATGACAACACGTTATGTTTATAGGTGTGTGAATTGGACCATTTTGCTGTCTTGCCTGAGCATTTCAAATGTAACAAGTACTTTTGGTTGTCAGAGAAAATGTATGGAGTAAAAAGTACATTATTTATTTAGGGATGTAGTGGAGTAAAAGTAAAAGTATCAAAAATATAAATAGTAAAGTAAAGTAAAGTGACTTAAGTAGTGCTTTACACCACTTTACACCACTTTACACGGTAGCAGGGCAGGGATGAGGCTGTGTGATCCTAGGTGTATCAGAGAGACCCTCCTCTGTGTGATCCTAGGTGTATCAGAGAGACCCTCCTCTGTGTGATCCTAGGTGTATCAGAGAGACCCTCCTCTGTGTGATCCTAGGTGTATCAGAGAGACCCTCCTCTGTGTGATCCTAGGTGTATCAGAGAGACCCTCCTCTGTGTGATCCTAGGTGTATTAGAGAGACCCTCCTCTGTGTGATCCTAGGTGTATCAGAGAGACCCTCCTCTGTGTGATCCTAGGTGTATCAGAGAGACCCTCCTCTGTGTGATCCTAGGTGTATTAGAGAGACCCTCCTCTGTGTGATCCTAGGTGTATCAGAGAGACCCTCCTCTGTGTGATCCTCTCACCTTTATGGAACATGCACTGTAGCGTGACCCTGTCCACTCCCCTGTAACAACCAATCCAAACCCTCTGTAACAACCAATCCAAACCCTCTGTAACAACCAATCCAATCCCTCTGTAACAACCAATCCAATCCCTCCGTAACAACCAAGCCAATCCTCTGTAACAACCAAGCCAATCCCTCTGTAACAACCAATCCAATCCCTCTGTAACAACCAATCCAATCCCTCTGTAACAACCAATCCAATCCCTCTGTAACAACCAATCCAATCCTCTGTAACAACCAATCCAATCCCTCTGTAACAACCAATCCAATCCCTCCGTAACAACCAAGCCAATCCTCTGTAACAACCAAGCCAATCCTCTGTAACAAGCAAGCCAATCCCTCTGTAACAACCAATCCAATCCCTCTGTAACAACCAATCCAATCCCTCTGTAACAACCAATCCAATCCCTCTGTAACAACCATTCCAATCCTCTGTAACAACCAATCCAATCCCTCTGTAACAACCAAGCCAATCCTCTGTAACAACCAAGCCAATCCCTCTGTAACAACCAATCCAATCCCTCTGTAACAACCAATCCAATCCCTCTGTAACAACCAATCCAATCCCTCTGTAACAACCAAGCCAATCCCTCTGTAACAACCAATCCAATCCCTCTGTAACAACCAATCCAATCCCTCTGTAACAACCAATCCAATCCCTCTGTAACAACCAATCCAATCCCTCTGTAACAACCAATCCAAACCCTCTGTAACAACCAAGCCAATCCCTCTGTAACAACCGTCAGTCTGGGACTTCAGAGCAGGAAGAAAACAGAGTTATTCTGGATTACTACCGTAACATCCCCAGACTGACCCATCCCATGGTGTTCAGGTCTTCCCCTGGTATGTGTTGCAGCAGGTTCCTGCCTCCAGTTCTACTGCATGTTCAGGTCTTCCCCTGGTATGTGTTGCAGCTGGTTCCTGCCTCCAGTTCTACTGCATGTTCAGGTCTTCCCCTGGTATGTGTTGCAGCAGGTTCCTGCCTCCAGTTCTACTGCATGTTCAAGTCTTCCCCTGGTATGTGTTGCAGCTGGTTCCTGCCTCCAGTTCTACTGCATGTTCAAGTCTTCCCCTGGTATGTGTTGCAGCTGGTTCCTGCCTCCAGTTCTACTGCATGTTCAAGTCTTCCCCTGGTATGTGTTGCAGCTGGTTCCTGCCTCCAGTTCTACTGCATGTTCAAGTCTTCCACTTGTATGTGTTGCAGCTGGTTCCTGCCTCCAGTTCTACTGCATCCTCTAGTCCACCACTCCCTGGATTACTTCAGCGTAGGGCTGGGCGATATGGCCAAAATATCATGACACAATATTTGTCACATATTTGACAGTATTTTATGTGTTTTAATAATACAAGTTATAAATGTGCTGTCTGAGTAGTTCATGACCCGCAGGTGTTAACACAAGTTATAAGTGATTTCAACTGGGCTTTCTTCATTCTGATTGTTTTATACTGTTCAATTCAACTTCAACCAAACGTTGATCTCATTTGAGATCATGTCCAAACTGCCAGGTAGGGCTGCACGATATGGGCAAAAAAATGGAGGCCTTATTTAAAAAGAAATATTGCACTTGTGATTTGACTTGCGATTTACATCAAAACACTTGGGTGAAATGTCAGAATTATGGAAATATAATTAAATGTCTAATTGTATAATTAGAATGTAATAGTGCCCAAAAAGCCAGTAACCAACGAATTAGGAATTACTTAGAATACTAATAAGATTTCTATGGAGCCGTTATTATGAAAGAGTAGGAACCAAAGTGTTGGTCAGTTTTTTCCAGGGGAGTGCGACCTCATAATTTTGTACTACATTAAATGTTTTCTCTTACTATCAGGCTGTATTAGCTAGCTATGTTTGCTCTGAATCAGTACATGTATTAACTAGCTACGTTTGATCTGAATCAGTACATGTATTAACTAGCTACGTTTGATCTGAATCAGTACATGTATTAGCTAGCTACGTTTGCTCTGAATCAGTACATGTATTAGCTAGCTATGTTTGATCTGAATCAGTACATGTATTAACTAGCTATGTTTGCTCTGAATCAGTACATGTATTAACTAGCTACGTTTGCTCTGAATCAGTACATGTATTTACTAGATACGTTTGCTCTGAATCACTAATTGTATGAGCTAGCTACGTTTGCTCTGAATCAGTACATGTATTAACTAGCTACGTTTGCTCTGAATCAGTACATGTATTAGCTAGCTAGCCAGCTAAGTAGCAATTAGCATTAGCGGATAACAATATGTAATTGAACAATTTGCTAAGAAAATAGAAACTAGCTAGCTGTTTTCAGACAATAAGATAAAAACTAATAGTGTAATTATAGAACGATTGTGGATTTATATTAAGAAGAAAAGTGGAAAGCTGCATTGTTGTCAACATGTTGTTGCATTTGCTTCATCAACCATTCAGACTGAAGAGTGAACGGTCGGCAAATTATCTTGTGGTCATGCAAAAACAACTGCTACTTGAGTGAGAGGGGGCGGGGCTTGGTGTGAGAGGGGCGGGGCTTGGCATGATAGGGAGCGGGGCTTGGTGTGAGAGGGAGAGAGCCAAGTAGCAGAGTAAACTATAAAAACAGATATCACATTTAACAAACCAGTTATAGAAGGTAAAGTAAAAACCCAAACCAGTCCGTGCATCAATACCGGTATATAGTCAAATACGGTATACCGCCTAGGCCTCTAGCTGCAGCAGGTCCAGGCCTTTCTAACCCTCCTCTAGGTCTCTAGCTGCAGCAGGTCCAGGCCTTTCTAACCCTCCTCTAGGCCTCTAGGTCTCTAGCTGCAGCAGGTCCAGGCCTTTCTAACCCTCCTCTAGGCCTCTAGGCCTCTAGCTGCAGCAGGTTCAGGCCTTTCTAACCCTCATCTAGGTCTCTAGCTGCAGCAGGTCCAGGCCTTTCTAACCCTCCTCTAGGCCTCTAGCTGCAGCAGGTCCAGGCCTTTCTAACCCTCCTCTAGGCCTCTAGCTGCAGCAGGTCCAGGCCTTTCTAACCCTCCTCTAGGTCTCTAGGCCTCTAGCTGCAGCAGGTCCAGGCCTTTCTAACCCTCCTCTAGGTCTCTAGGCCTCTAGCTGCAGCAGGTCCAGGCCTTTCTAACCCTCCTCTAGGCCTCTAGGTCTCTAGCTGCAGCAGGTCCAGGCCTTTCTAACCCTCCTCTAGGCCTCTAGGTCTCTAGCTGCAGCAGGTCCAGGCCTTTCTAACCCTCCTCTAGGTCTCTAGCTGCAGCAGGTCCAGGCCTTTCTAACCCTCCTCTAGTCCTCTAGCTGCAGCAGGTCCAGGCCTTTCTAACCCTCCTCTAGGTCTCTAGCTGCAGCAGGTCCAGGCCTTTCTAACCCTCCCCTATGTCTCTAGCTGCAGCAGGTCCAGGCCTTTCTAACCCTCCTCTAGGTCTCTAGCTGCAGCAGGTCCAGGCCTTTCTAACCCTCCTCTAGGCCTCTAGCTGCAGCAGGTCCAGGCCTTTCTAACCCTCCTCTAGGTCTCTAGCTGCAGCAGGTCCAGGCCTTTCTAACCCTCCTCTAGGCCTCTAGCTGCAGCAGGTCCAGGCCTTTCTAACCCTCCTCTAGGTCTCTAGCTGCAGCAGGTCCAGGCCTTTCTAACCCTCCTCTAGGCCTCTAGGTCTCTAGCTGCAGCAGGTCCATGCCTTTCTAACCCTCCCCTAGGCCTCTAGCTGCAGCAGGTCCAGGCCTTTCTAACCCTCCTCTAGGCCTCTAGCTGCAGCAGGTCCAGGCCTTTCTAACCCTCCTCTAGGTCTCTAGCTGCAGCAGGTCCAGGCCTTTCTAACCCTCCTCTAGGCCTCTAGCTGCAGCAGGTCCAGGCCTTTCTAACCCTCCTCTAGGCCTCTAGGTCTCTAGCTGCAGCAGGTCCAGGCTTTTCTAACCCTCCTCTAGGCCTCTAGGTCTCTAGCTGCAGCAGGTCCAGGCCTTTCTAACCCTCCTCTAGTCCTCTAGCTGCAGCAGGTCCAGGCCTTTCTAACCCTCCTCTAGGTCTCTAGCTGCAGCAGGTCCAGGCCTTTCTAACCCTCCCCTAGGTCTCTAGCTGCAGCAGGTCCAGGCCTTTCTAACCCTCCTCTAGGCCTCTATGTCTCTAGCTGCAGCAGGTCCAGGCCTTTCTAACCCTCCTCTAGGTCTCTAGCTGCAGCAGGTCCAGGCCTTTCTAACCCTCCTCTAGGTCTCTAGCTGCAGCAGGTCCAGGCCTTTCTAACCCTCCTCTAGGCCTCTAGCTGCAGCAGGTTCAGGCCTTTCTAACCCTCCTCTAGGTCTCTAGCTGCAGCAGGTCCAGGCCTTTCTAACCCTCCTCTAGGTCTCTAGGTCTCTAGCTGCAGCAGGTCCAGGCCTTTCTAACCCTCCTCTAGGCCTCTAGCTGCAGCAGGTTCAGGCCTTTCTAACCCTCCTCTAGGCCTCTAGCTGCAGCAGGTTCAGGCCTTTCTAACCCTCCTCTAGGTCTCTAGCTGCAGCAGGTCCAGGCCTTTCTAACCCTCCTCTAGGCCTCTAGCTGCAGCAGGTCCAGGCCTTGCTCCATAACGGCTGCAGCAGACTCTAGTCCTCTAGGCCTCTAGCTGCAGCAGGTCTGATCTGAATGAGGGCAGTGCATGACCGTGCTGCAGGAATGTAAATAGCCTCCGGGGTGTTCTGCTTTTTGCATCTGCACATGTGACCATGTACCCCCAGCCCATCCCCTCCCCACCAACCCCCAAAAAGAACCAACCGCACCCAGCACTTCATCGGCTGGAGAACCACATCCCCCTCACCCAGCGCTAGCCGAGCTCCAGATGAACCACATCCCCCTCACCCAGCCGAGCTCCAGATGAACCACAACCCCCTCACCCAGCGCTAGCCGAGCTCCAGATGAACCACATACCCCTCACCCAGCGCTAGCCGAGCTCCAGATGAACCACACCCCCCTCACCCAGCGCTAGCCGAGCTCCAGATGAACCACATCCCCCTCACCCAGCCAAGCTCCAGATTAACCACATACCCCTCACCCAGCGCTAGCCGAGCTCCAGATGAACCACACCCCCTCACCCAGCGCTAGCCGAGCTCCAGATTAACCACATCCCCCTCACCCAGCCAAGCTCCAGATTAACCACATCCCCCTCACCCAGCGCTAGCCGAGCTCCAGATTAACCACATCCCCCTCACCCAGCCAAGCTCCAGATTAACCACATCCCCCTCACCCAGCGCTAGCCGAGCTCCAGATGAACCACATCCCCCTCACCCAGCGCTAGCCGAGCTCCAGATTAACCACATCCCCCTCACCCAGCCAAGCTCCAGATGAACCACATCCCCCTCACCCAGCGCTAGCCGAGCTCCAGATGAACCACACCCCCTCACCCAGCGCTAGCCGAGCTCCAGATGAACCACATCCCCCTCACCCAGCCAAGCTCCAGATTAACCACATCCCCCTCACCCAGCGCTAGCCGAGCTCCAGATGAACCACACCCCCCTCACCCAGCGCTAGCCGAGCTCCAGATTAACCACATCCCCCTCACCCAGCCAAGCTCCAGATGAACCACATCCCCCTCACCCAGCCGAGCTCCAGATGAACCACATCCCCCTCACCCAGCACTAGCCGAGCTCCAGATTAACTGTGCAAAATGAAGAGCAAACATACCTGGATGTCATTACTAAGCACTCCCATAGTTTACAGGGGAACAGTTAGGCCTAAACCAACATCACATCCTCCCATACAGACACAGACACACACTCCAGCTGGGTCAGTGCTCACAACACCCATACAGACACAGACACACACTCCAGCTGGGTCAGTGCTCACAACACCCATACAGACACAGACACACACTCCAGCTGGGTCAGTGCTCACATCCTCCCATACAGACACAGACACACACTCCAGCTGGGTCAGTGCTCACAACACCCATACAGACACAGACACACACTCCAGCTGGGTCAGTGCTCACATCCTCCCATACAGACACAGACACACACTCCAGCTGGGTCAGTGCTCACAACTCCACTCATTTATTACAGTTGATTTGACATCTACTCAATATACCAACAGTCTGTCTCATTGGTCTCTATTTGGAGCCTTGTGTTTACTATTTTCCTCCAATGAGAAGAGAGAGCATGTCAGGAGCTGAGAGCTGAGTGGTCTACTGAGCCTGTCAGTAGATGGAATGTGATGTGTTGACTCACGGACTCAGAAAGAGCTGCATTCCTAATGGACAGATAATGATGATGTTCTGACTGGGTACCACATGACACCTTATTCCCTATGTAGTGCACTAGTTTTGACCAGGGCCCATAGGGTTCTGGTCAAAAGTAGTGAACTACATAGGGAATAGGGTGCCATTTGGGATTGCAACTTCTCACATTCTATTGAGTTCTTTATCTTAGAGAGCTGCATGGTGATAAAGTGGCATGGTGCCTGGTGTTCCTCTTCGTCCAAAGGGCATACAGCAAGATGGACATATTCAGTACTCTGTCATTCTATTGGTCATGTCTCTCAGCTAGATATAGAGATCAGGGGATATGAGGCTGGTTGGGTGTCCTGAAGACATGCTGATTGATTTCCAATACCTTTGGTTGAGTCTCACATTTAATTTAACCTATATTAATGGCACCCTATTCCTTATATAGTGCACTAGTTTTGACCAAGGCCCAGAATCGCTGCCAAAGGTGATTCTAACATGTATTGACTCAGGGGTGTGAATACTTATGTAAATTAGATGTTTATGTATTTCATTTTCAATACATTTGCAAACATTTCTAAAAACCTGTTTTCAATTTTGTCATTATGGGGTATTGTGTGTAAATGAAAAATAAATGAAAAAAATATTTCAGACTGTAACACAATAAAATGTGGAACGTCAAGGGGTATGAATACTTTCTGAAGGCATGTGATAAAGTGAAATCTGAGGCCTGCACCTGACCTTAACCTGCAAATATAGAAAATGTTCTGTACAGTCAGAGATGGTGGAACAATGTTTTGGTTTATTTAGATAGGCCTATGTATCTTATCTGACATTTTGGTTGGCTACTTTCGATGTTTAGAAACATGCAGCTTCTCTTCTGTCAATCCTTGTTGCCCTAGAATAGTAAAAAAAAAAAAAACTTTCTCACCCGAATAATGTCATAAATCGATAGAATGAATGAACTAGTTGACATCGGTAAAGTTTTCTCTTTCATTTCTGTTTCTTTCGTGCAGCAAGGATGTTTAGGGACCAGGAAGATATGATATATTATTATGTATTTATTTTTTGCAAAATTTCCAAATTATATTAGTTTGACCGGTTAAGGAAATGAAAAGCTGTGAAAATTACCCAACATGTTTCTGAGAAAATTTCAGTTCAGCTTGGATGCATATTTTATGTGGTTAAAATACTATCCGTTTTATAATGATGATAAAGATAGCCCCTTTACAGACGTTCCCTAACCGCACATTAATTCTCTCAAGATGCTGAAATAAATAAATCATATTTCTCCACTCCTGTTCCGAGTCAAAATGTACATTTGGTGTATCATTTTACTGCAAGAAATGCTTAACTCTGCAGGAGTTAATAGCACATTATATTAGGCTATGTGAGAGTCCAGATTTCAGGCAAGCTACTATTCCATTTAACACATCTGAACAGTTCCTTTGACCTGCCATTTTGAAGTCCCCATCTTTTGACTGTCGAATTTGAATAGCTCCTCACCATCATCACACATAACATAGACGGCACTGCTATCATCCACTTTTACCACTTCACCAAATCTTTCCCAAACATTAGACTACTGTTCTGACCCTCCCTTCTATAACATTAGACTACTGTTCTGACCCTCCCTTCTATAACATTAGACTACTGTTCTGACCCTCCCTTCTATAATATTAGACTACTGTTCTGACCCTCCCTTCTATAACATTAGACTACTGTTCTGACCCTCCCTTCTATAACATTAGACTACTGTTCTGACCCTCCCTTCTATAACATTAGACTACTGTTCTGGCCCTCCATTCTATAACATTAGACTACTGTTCTGACCCTCCCTTCTATAATATTAGACTACTGTTCTGACCCTCCCTTCTATAACATTAGACTACTGTTCTGACCCTCCCTTCTATAACATTAGACTACTGTTCTGACCCTCCCTTCTATAACATTAGACTACTGTTCTGGCCCTCCATTCTATAACATTAGACTACTGTTCTGACCCTCCCTTCTATAACATTAGACTACTGTTCTGACCCTCCCTTCTATAACATTAGACTACTGTTCTGACCCTAACTTCTATAACATTAGACTACTGTTCTGACCCTCCCTTCTATAACATTAGACTACTGTTCTGACCCTCCCTTCTATAACATTAGACTACTGTTCTGACCCTCCCTTCTATAACATTAGACTACTGTTCCGACCCTCCCTTCTATAACATTAGAATACTGTTCTGGCCCTCCCTTCTATAACATTAGACTACTGTTCTGACCCTCCCTTCTATAACATTAGACTACTGTTCTGACCCTCCATTCTATAACATTAGACTGTTCTGACCCTCCCTTCTATAACATTAGAATACTGTTCTGACCCTCCCTTCTATAACATTAGAATACTGTTCTGACCCTACATTCTATAACATTAGACTGTTCTGGCCCTCCCTTCTATAACATTAGACTACTGTTCTGACCCTACCTTCTATAACATTAGACTACTGTTCTGACCCTCCCTTCTATAACATTAGACTACTGTTCTGACCCTCCCTTCTATAACATTAGACTACTGTTCTGACCCTCCCTTCTATAACATTAGACTACTGTTCTGACCCTGCCTTATATAACATTAGACTACTGTTCTCACCCTCCCTTCTATAACATTAGACTACTGTTCTGACCCTCCATTCTATAACATTAGACTACTGTTCTGACCCTCCCTTCTATAACATTAGACTACTGTTCTGACCCTCCCTTCTATAACATTAGACTACTGTTCTGACCCTCCCTTCTATAACATTAGACTACTGTTCTGACCCTCCCCTTCTATAACATTAGACTACTGTTCTGACCCTCCCTTCTATAACATTAGACTACTGTTCTGACCCTCCCCTTCCATAACATTAGACTACTGTTCTGACCCTCCCTTCTATAACATTAGACTACTGTTCTGACCCTCCCTTCTATAACATTAGACTACTGTTCTGACCCTCCCCTTCTATAACATTAGACTACTGTTCTGACACTCCCTTCTATAACATTAGACTACTGTTCTGACCCTCCCTTCTATAACATTAGACTACTGTTCCGACCCTCCCTTCTATAACATTAGACTACTGTTCTGACCCTCCCTTCTATAACATTAGACTACTGTTCTGACCCTCCCTTCTATAACATTATACTACTGTTCTGACCCTCCCTTCTATAACATTAGACTACTGTTCTGACCCTCCCTTCTATAACATTAGACTGTTCTGACCCTCCCTTCTATAACATTAGACTACTGTTCTGGCCCTCCATTCTATAACATTAGACTACTGTTCTGACCCTCCCTTCTATAACATTAGACTACTGTTCTGACCCTCCCTTCTATAACATTAGACTACTGTTCTGACCCTCCCCTTCTATAACATTAGACTACTGTTCTGACCCTCCCTTCTATAACATTAGACTACTGTTCTGACCCTCCCTTCTATAACATTAGACTACTGTTCTGACCCTCCCTTCTATAACATTAGACTACTGTTCTGACCCTCCCTTCTATAACATTAGACTACTGTTCTGACCCTCCATTCTATAACATTAGACTGTTCTGACCCTCCCTTCTATAACATTAGACTACTGTTCTGACCCTCCCTTCTATAACATTAGACTACTGTTCTGACCCTCCATTCTATAACATTAGACTGTTCTGACCCTCCCTTCTATAACATTAGAATACTGTTCTGACCCTCCCTTCTATAACATTAGAATACTGTTCTGACCCTCCCTTCTATAACATTAGACTACTGTTCTGACCCTACCTTCTATAACATTAGACTACTGTTCTGACCCTCCCTTCTATAACATTAGACTACTGTTCTGACCCTCCCTTCTATAACATTAGACTACTGTTCTGACCCTCCCTTCTATAACATTAGACTACTGTTCTGGCCCTCCATTCTATAACATTAGACTACTGTTCTGACCCTCCCTTCTATAACATTAGACTACTGTTCTGACCCTCCCTTCTATAACATTAGACTACTGTTCTGACCCTCCTTTCTATAACATTAGACTACTGTTCCGACCCTCCCTTCTATAACATTAGACTACTGTTCTGACCCTCCCTTCTATAACATTAGACTACTGTTCTGGCCCTGCCTTATATAACATTAGACTACTGTTCTCATCCTCCCTTCTATAACATTAGACTACTGTTCTGACCCTCCCTTCTATAACATTAGACTACTGTTCTGACCCTCCCTTCTATAACATTAGACTACTGTTCTGACCCTCCCTTCTATAACATTATACTACTGTTCTGGCCCTCCCTTCTATAACATTAGACTACTGTTCTGACCCTCCCTTCTATAACATTAGACTACTGTTCTGACCCTCCCTTCTATAACATTAGACTACTGTTCTGACCCTCCCTTCTATAGCATTAGACTACTGTTCTGACCCTCCCTTCTATAACATTAGACTACTGTTCTAACCCTCCCTTCTATAACATTAGACTACTGTTCTGGCCCCCCCTTCTATAACATCAGACTACTGTTCTGACCCTCCCTTCTATAACATTAGACTACTTTTCTGACCCTCCCTTCTATAACATTAGACTACTGTTCTGACCCTCCCTTCTATAACATTAGACTACTGTTCTGACCCTCCCTTCTATAACATTAGACTACTGTTCTGACCCTCCCTTCTATAACATTAGACTACTGTTCTGACCCTCCCTTCTATAACATTAGACTACTGTTCTGACCCTCCCTTCTATAACATTAGACTACTGTTCTGACCCTCCCTTCTATAACATTAGACTACTGTTCTGGACCCCCATTCTTCTATAACATTAGACTACTGTTCTGACCCTCCCTTCTATAACATTAGACTACTGTTCTGACCCTCCCTTCTATAACATTAGACTACTGTTCTGACCCTCCCTTCTATAACATTAGACTACTGTTCTGACCCTCCCTTCTATAACATTAGACTACTGTTCTGACCCTCCCTTCTATAACATTAGACTACTGTTCTGGCCCTCCATTCTATAACATTAGACTACTGTTCTGACCCTCCCTTCTATAACATTAGACTACTGTTCTGACCCTCCCTTCTATAACATTAGACTACTGTTCTGACCCTCCCCTTCTATAACATTAGACTACTGTTCTGACCCTCCCTTCTATAACATTAGACTACTGTTCTGACCCTCCCTTCTATAACATTAGACTACTGTTCTGACCCTCCCTTCTATAACATTAGACTACTGTTCCGACCCTCCCCTTCTATAACATTAGAATACTGTTCTGGCCCTCCCTTCTATAACATTAGACTACTGTTCTGACCCTCCCTTCTATAACATTAGACTACTGTTCTGACCCTCCATTCTATAACATTAGACTGTTCTGACCCTCCCTTCTATAACATTAGAATACTGTTCTGACCCTCCCTTCTATAACATTAGAATACTGTTCTGACCCTCCATTCTATAACATTAGACTGTTCTGGCCCTCCCTTCTATAACATTAGACTACTGTTCTGACCCTCCCTTCTATAACATTAGACTACTGTTCTGACCCTCCCTTCTATAACATTAGACTACTGTTCTGACCCTCCCTTCTATAACATTAGACTACTGTTCTGACCCTCCCTTCTATAACATTAGACTACTGTTCTGGCCCTCCATTCTATAACATTAGACTACTGTTCTGACCCTCCCTTCTATAACATTAGACTACTGTTCTGACCCTCCCTTCTATAACATTAGACTACTGTTCTGACCCTCCCTTCTATAACATTAGACTACTGTTCTGGCCCTGCCTTATATAACATTAGACTACTGTTCTCATCCTCCCTTCTATAACATTAGACTACTGTTCTGACCCTCCCTTCTATAACATTAGACTACTGTTCTGACCCTCCCTTCTATAACATTAGACTACTGTTCTGGCCCTCCATTCTATAACATTAGACTACTGTTCTGACCCTCCCCTTCTATAACATTAGACTACTGTTCTGACCCTCCCTTCTATAACATTAGACTACTGTTCTGACCCTCCCTTCCATAACATTAGACTACTGTTCTGACCCTCCCTTCTATAACATTAGACTGTTCTGACCCTCCCTTCTATAGCATTAGACTGTTCTGACCCTCCCTTCTATAACATTAGACTACTGTTCTGACCCTCCCTTCTATAACATTAGACTACTGTTCTGACCCTCCCTTCTATAACATTAGACTACTGTTCTGACCCTCCCTTCTATAACATTAGACTACTGTTCTGACCCTCCCTTCTATAACATTAGACTGTTCTGACCCTCCCTTCTATAACATTAGACTGTTCTGACCCTCCCTTCTATAACATTAGACTACTGTTCTGACCCTCCCTTCTACAACATTAGAATACTGTTCTGACCCTCCCTTCTATAACATTAGACTACTGTTCTGGCCCTCCCTTCTATAACATTAGACTACTGTTCTGACCCTCCCTTCTATAACATTAGACTACTGTTCTGACCCTCCCTTCTATAACATTAGACTACTGTTCTGGCCCTCCCTTCTATAACATTAGACTACTGTTCTGACCCTCCCTTCTATAACATTATACTACTGTTCTGGCCCTCCCTTCTATAACATTAGACTACTGTTCTGACCCTCCCTTCTATAACATTAGACTACTGTTCTGACCCTCCCTTCTATAACATTAGACTACTGTTCTGACCCTCCCTTCTATAGCATTAGACTACTGTTCTGACCCTCCCTTCTATAACATTAGACTACTGTTCTAACCCTCCCTTCTATAACATTAGACTACTGTTCTGGCCCCCCCTTCTATAACATCAGACTACTGTTCTGACCCTCCCTTCTATAACATTAGACTACTTTTCTGACCCTCCCTTCTATAACATTAGACTACTGTTCTGACCCTCCCTTCTATAACATTAGACTACTGTTCTGACCCTCCCTTCTATAACATTAGACTACTGTTCTGACCCTCCCTTCTATAACATTAGACTACTGTTCTGACCCTCCCTTCTATAACATTAGACTACTGTTCTGACCCTCCCTTCTATAACATTAGACTACTGTTCTGACCCTCCCTTCTATAACATTAGACTACTGTTCTGGACCCCCATTCTTCTATAACATTAGACTACTGTTCTGACCCTCCCTTCTATAACATTAGACTACTGTTCTGACCCTCCCTTCTATAATATTAGACTACTGTTCTGACCCTCCCTTCTATAACATTAGACTACTGTTCTGACCCTCCCTTCTATAACATTAGACTACTGTTCTGACCCTCCCTTCTATAACATTAGACTACTGTTCTGGCCCTCCATTCTATAACATTAGACTACTGTTCTGACCCTCCCTTCTATAACATTAGACTACTGTTCTGACCCTCCCTTCTATAACATTAGACTACTGTTCTGACCCTCCCTTCTATAACATTAGACTACTGTTCTGACCCTCCCTTCTATAACATTAGACAACTGTTCTGACCCTCCCTTCTATAACATTAGACTACTGTTCTGACCCTCCCTTCTATAACATTAGACTACTGTTCCGACCCTCCCTTCTATAACATTAGAATACTGTTCTGGCCCTCCCTTCTATAACATTAGACTACTGTTCTGACCCTCCCTTCTATAACATTAGACTACTGTTCTGACCCTCCATTCTATAACATTAGACTGTTCTGACCCTCCCTTCTATAACATTAGAATACTGTTCTGACCCTCCCTTCTATAACATTAGAATACTGTTCTGACCCTCCATTCTATAACATTAGACTGTTCTGGCCCTCCCTTCTATAACATTAGACTACTGTTCTGACCCTCCCTTCTATAACATTAGACTACTGTTCTGACCCTACCTTCTATAACATTAGACTACTGTTCTGACCCTCCCTTCTATAACATTAGACTACTGTTCTGACCCTCCCTTCTATAACATTAGACTACTGTTCTGACCCTCCCTTCTATAACATTAGACTACTGTTCTGGCCCTCCATTCTATAACATTAGACTACTGTTCTGACCCTCCCTTCTATAACATTAGACTACTGTTCTGACCCTCCCTTCTATAACATTAGACTACTGTTCTGACCCTCCCTTCTATAACATTAGACTACTGTTCTGACCCTCCCTTCTATAACATTAGACTACTGTTCTGACCTCCCTTCTATAACATTAGACTACTGTTCTGACCCTCCCCCTTCTATAACATTAGACTACTGTTCCGACCCTCCCTTCTATAACATTAGACTACTGTTCTGACCCTCCCTTCTATAACATTAGACTACTGTTCTGACCCTCCCTTCTATAACATTAGACTACTGTTCTGACCCTCCCTTCTATAACATTAGACTACTGTTCTGGCCCTGCCTTATATAACATTAGACTACTGTTCTCACCCTCCCTTCTATAACATTAGACTACTGTTCTGACCCTCCCTTCTATAACATTAGACTACTGTTCTGACCCTCCCTTCTATAACATTAGACTACTGTTCTGACCCTCCCTTCTATAACATTAGACTACTGTTCTGACCCTCCCTTCTATAACATTAGACTACTGTTCTGACCCTCCCTTCTATAACATTAGACTACTGTTCTGACCCTCCCTTCTATAACATTAGACTACTGTTCTGACCCTCCCTTCCATAACATTAGACTACTGTTCTGACCCTCCTTCTATAACATTAGACTACTGTTCTGACCCTCCTTTCTATTACATTAGACTACTGTTCTGACCCTCCCTTCTATAACATTAGACTACTGTTCTGACCCTCCCTTCTATAACATTATACTACTGTTCTGACCCTCCCTTCTATAACATTAGACTACTGTTCCGACCCTCCCTTCTATAACATTAGACTACTGTTCTGACCCTCCCTTCTATAACATTAGACTACTGTTCTGGCCCTGCCTTATATAACATTAGACTACTGTTCTCATCCTCCCTTCTATAACATTAGACTACTGTTCTGACCCTCCCTTCTATAACATTAGACTACTGTTCTGACCCTCCCTTCTATAACATTAGACTACTGTTCTGGCCCTCCCTTCTATAACATTAGACTACTGTTCTGACCCTCCCTTCTATAACATTAGACTACTGTTCTGACCCTCCCTTCTATAACATTAGACTACTGTTCTGACCCTCCCTTCCATAACATTAGACTACTGTTCTGACCCTCCCTTCTATAACATTAGACTACTGTTCTGACCCTCCCTTCTATAACATTAGACTGTTCTGACCCTCCCTTCTATAACATTAGACTGTTCTGACCCTCCCTTCTATAACATTAGACTACTGTTCTGACCCTCCCTTCTATAACATTAGACTGTTCTGACCCTCCCTTCTATAGCATTAGACTACTGTTCTGAACCTCCCTTCTATAACATTAGACTACTGTTCTGACCCTCCCTTCTATAACATTAGACTACTGTTCTGACCCTCCCTTCTATAACATTAGACTACTGTTCTGACCCTCCCTTCTATAACATTAGACTACTGTTCTGACCCTCCCTTCTATAACATTAGACTGTTCTGACCCTCCCTTCTATAACATTAGACTGTTCTGACCCTCCCTTCTATAACATTAGACTACTGTTCTGACCCTCCCTTCTACAACATTAGAATACTGTTCTGACCCTCCCTTCTATAACATTAGACTACTGTTCTGGCCCTCCCTTCTATAACATTAGACTACTGTTCTGACCCTCCCTTCTATAACATTAGACTACTGTTCTGACCCTCCCTTCTATAACATTAGACTACTGTTCTGACCCTCCCTTCTATAACATTAGACTACTGTTCTGGCCCTCCCTTCTATAACATTAGACTACTGTTCTGACCCTCCCTTCTATAGCATTATACTACTGTTCTGACCCTCCCTTCTATAACATTAGACTACTGTTCTGACCCTCCCTTCTATAGCATTATACTACTGTTCTGACCCTCCCTTCTATAACATTAGACTACTGTTCTGACCCTCCCTTCTATAACATTAGACTACTGTTCTGACCCTCCCTTCTATAATATTAGACTACTGTTCTGGCCCTCCCTTCTATAACATTAGACTACTGTTCTGACCCTCCCTTCTATAACATTAGACTACTATTCTGACCCTCCCTTCTATAACATTAGACTGTTCTGACCCTCCCTTCTATAACATTAGACTGTTCTGACCCTCCCTTCTATAACATTAGACTACTGTTCTGACCCTCCCTTCTATAACATTAGACTACTGTTCTGACCCTCCCTTCTATAACATTAGACTACTGTTCTGACCCTCCCTCCCTATTTATTTTCAACTCTCCATTTCACAGCTTTTCTCTTATTGAATTAAACTCCGACATTGTACTTTTTGCCTCAGTGGATGGACGTTAACTTTTTCTGCCCAAGTTCTCAAAAGCATTTGGCAATTGGCATGTTTTTGGCGAGCATATCATCAAGCTCCATTTATACAGCACATTTCAGATATGGAATACAACACAAAAACGTATAAAAACAATGAAAATAAAAACTGTAATATTCACTACAGAACAAACATAAGAGGAAAAAAAATAAAAGAACAAAAAATAAAAACACCTTTAGAGGAGATGGAGCTCTGACCTTTAGAGGAGATGGAGCTCTGACCTTTAGAGGAGATGGAGCTCTGACCTTTAGAGGAGATGGAGCTCTGACCTTTAGAGGAGATGGAGCTCTGACCTTTAGAGGAGATGGAGCTCTGACCTTTAGAGGAGATGGAGCTCTGACCTTTAGAGGAGATGGAGCTCTGACTGGTTTTCAATGCCACATTCAAATAGGAGCACACACACACACACACACACACACACACACACAGACTGACACACACACACACACACAGACTGACACACACACACACACACACAGACTGACACACACACACACACACAGACACACACACACACACACACAGACTGACACACACACACAGACTGACACACACACACACAGACACAGACACACACACACACACACACACACACACACACACACACACACAGACACACACACACACACACACACACACAGACTGACACACACACACACACACTGACACACACACACACACACACACACACACACACACGACTGACACACACACACACACACACATTTTCTTCTTCCCGCATATTATTTTCAACTCCTGAGTCAATGGATTCGGAGGTTTATCTTCGACGTAGATATTTAGATAATGATCAGTAAGTAGACTCTATATGTTAGGGGACATTATAACCATCATCCTGTTTATAGATGACTATTATATTCTCAGTAACTTCATAAAAAATATGCCAAGACTGTGCAAAGCTGTCATCAAGGCAAAGGGTGGCTATTTGAAGAATCTCAAATATAAAATATGTTTTGATTTGTTTAACACTTTTTTGGTTACTACATGATTCCATATGTGTTATTTCATAGTTTTGATGTCTTCACTATTATTCTACAATGTAGAAAATAGTATAATAAAGAAAAACCCTTGAATGAGTAGGTGTGTCCAAACTTTGGACTGGTAGTGTACCAACATACAGTACATACATACATACATACATACATACATACATACATACATATACATATTATTATTTAAAAAATATTTCCCTTTATTCCTTTCCAACCCCACCACCCCTTCCCTAATTGGAGTAAACTAGTGAACAACAATGCTTAGGCCTCTACTTCCAGCTGGTACATACTATATACATTTTATGGACACAGTCTATTTTACAATAGTTATATTTTGTTTGTTTTGACTCCTGTCCTTCCCCTACCCAACCTCTCCCATCTGTTTCTGAAGTCCATCCGGTTTGATTTCTATTTGCGATATCTTTCAAATTGTAGCGATATTTGGGAGATTATTTCCTTTTCAAATAACTGAAAGTGAGAGGTTGTAATCTGAATAAAGGGAAAAAGGCCATTATTGAACATGGGGTGAGACATTCTTACTAATATGCTAGAGAACCAGTTTGGATTTAAGTATAACTTTGTATGACTGAAGCTTTTAGTGATAGGTCTAATGCTTTAATATTTAATCATTCCTGCCCTCCGAATTCATGTTCATTACATAAATATGCCCGTTTAATTGTGTCTGGCTTGACGTTCCATATAAAATGGAATATTTTTATCTCATATAATTTAAAAAACTGTTGGCTAGGTGTAGGCAAGACCATAAGCAAATAGGTAAACTGGGATAATACTATAGAGTTAATCAGGGTGATTTTTCAAAAAATAGACAGGTATTTACCTTTCCATGGTAGAAAGATCTTATCTATTTTTGCTAACATTCTATTAAAATGTATTGGAGTGAGATCATTTATTTCATTTGGGATATGTATTCCGAGTGTATCCACATCACCATCAGACCATTTATTGGTAAACTACACAGTAATGTAAAAGTTGTATTTTTTAGTGATCCAATAGAACACTTGTCATAATTTGGTTGCAATCCAGAGAGGTTAGAAACAATTATCTAGATCCTCTATGAGGCTGTGGAGGGATCCAAGTTCTGGATTTAAAAGAAACCATGAATCATCAGCGTACAATGACACCTTTGTTTTTAAGACCTGGATTTCCAATCCCTTGATATTATTGTTGGGTCTGATTTTAATAGCTAACATTTCTATGGCCATAATAAATAGATATGCCGATAGTGGACAACCTTGTTTTACTCCTCTTGACAGTTCAAAACTTTCTGAGAAGTAGCCATTATTTACTGTTTTACACCTAGGGTTACTATACATGATTTTAACCCATTTTATAAGAGATTCTCCAAAATTTAAATGTTCCAGGCATTTATATATAAACCGCAGTCGTACTTTATCAAAAGCCTTTACAAAGTCAGCTATGAATACCAGGACTGGTTTCCCAGATTTTTCATAGTGTTCTATTGTTTCCAATATTTGCCTTATATTATCTCCAATGTATCGTCCATGTAAAAAACCTGTCTGATTAGAATGAATAATATCCAACAATACCTTTTTAATTCTATGCGCTATACATTTTGCTAGAATTTTTGCTTCACAACACTGGCCTCCAATTTCTTTAATGGACTGGATCTTTATATTTCCCACTTCTATCCTGTTTCAGTAATAATGAAATCAGACCATCTTGTTGAGTGTCTGATAATCTACCATTTACATAGGAGTGGTTAAAACATGCTAATAACGGTCCTCTGAGTATATCAAAAAAGGTTTGGTATACCTCGACTGGTATGCCATCCAACCCTGGCGTTTTCCCGGACTTAAAGTCTTTAATTGCATCCAGAAGTTCCTCCTCTGTAATTTCACTTTCACATGAGTCTTTCTGTACGGCTGTTAATTTTAGATTATCAATAGAAAAAAATCTCTACAATTAGCTTCAGTTAGAGGAGATGGAGGCGACTGAAAATAAAACATATGCTTAAATGTGCAATGTGTGTTAATAATGTGTGATGTGTGTTAATAATGTGTGTTAATAATGTGTGTTAATAATGTTTGATGTTTGTTAATATCTTACCGCTCAACCCCATCCCCTCCTATCTTCTCCAGACCTTCTCTGGAGACCTTCTCCCATTCCTCACTTCCCTCATCAACTCATCCCTGACCACTGGCTCCTCTGACTTCAAAATGGCCCGAGTTTCTCCCCTCCTCAAGAAACCAACACTCGACTCACCTGACGTCAAAAACTACAAACCGGTATCACTTCTTTCTTTTCTTTCCAAAACACTTGAGCGTGCCGTCTCTTATCAACTCTCTCATTATCTCTCTCAGAACGATATTCTTGACCCTAACCAGTCAGGCTTCAAGATGGGTCATTTAACCAAGACTGCTCTTCTCTGTGTCACGGAGGCTCTCCACACTGCCAAAGCTGACTCTCTCTCCTCTGCTCTCATCCTTCTAGATCTATCCGCTGCCTTTGACACCGTGAACCATCAGATCCTCCTCTCCACCCTCTCAGGGCTGGGCGTCTCAGGCTCTGCACACTCTTGGATTGCATCCTACCTGGCAGGCCGCTCCTACCAGGTTTCGTGGAGAGGATCTGTGTCTGCACCATGTACTCTCACTACTGGTCCTCCTTCTCCATCTGTATTGGAGCGTTCATTGTTTGTGTCCATTCCTGTTACTGTTACAGTGCTTTTTGGGTTGTTAATTAGACTTGTTCCAACGTTTCTTGATTTATTAAAAATACAAAATTATTTCTTTACTTGTTTTGACATTTTACTCAAATGTTAGGAGTTAGTAATACATGTGGGCAGAGCAGCTTATGGCTAACGGCTAGGAGAAATGTGTTTGAAACAGCAGTCTACCCCAGTCTCAATAACTAATGGCTAGGAGAAATGTGTTTGAAACAGCAGTCTACCCCAGTCTCAATAACTAATGGCTAGGAGAAATGTGTTTGAAACAGCAGTCTACCCCAGTCTCAATAACTAATGGCTAGGAGAAATGTGTTTGAAACAGCAGTCTACCCCAGTCTCAATAACTAATGGCTAGGAGAAATGTGTTTGAAACAGCAGTCTACCCCAGTCTCAATAACTAATGGCTAGGATAAATGTGTTTGAAACAGCAGTCTACCCCCAGTCTCAATAACTAATGGCTAGGAGAAATGTGTTTGAAACAGCAGTCTACCCCAGTCTCAATAACTAATGGCTAGGAGAAATGTGTTTGAAACAGCAGTCTACCCCAGTCTCAATAACTAATGGCTTGGAGAAATGTGTTTGAAACAGCAGTCTACCCCAGTCTCAATAACTAATGGCTAGGAGAAATGTGTTTGAAACAGCAGTCTACCCCAGTCTCAATAACTAATGGCTAGGAGAAATGTGTTTCAAACAGCAGTCTACCCCAGTCTCAATAACTAATGGCTAGGAGAAATGTGTTTCAAACAGCAGTCTACCCCCAGTCTCAATAACTAATGGCTAGGAGAAATCAATCAATCAATTTTATTTTATATAGCCCTTCTTACATCAGCTAATATCTCGAAGTGCTGTACAGAAACCCAGCCTAAAACCCCAAACAGCTAGTAATGCAGGTGTAGAAGCACGGTGGCTAGGAAAAACTCCCTAGAAAGGCAAAACCTAGGAAGAAACCTAGAGAGGAACCAGGCTATGAGGGTGGCCAGTCCTCTTCTGGCTGTGCCGGGTGGAGATTATAACAGAACCATGCCAAGATGTTCAAAAATGTTCATAAGTGACAAGCATGGTCAAATAATAATCAGGAATAAATCTCAGTTGGCTTTTCATAGCCGATCATTAGAGTTTAAAACAGCAGGTCTGGGACAGGTAGGGGTTCCATAACCGCAGGCAGAACAGTTTAAACTGGAATAGCAGCAAGGCCAGGCGGACTGGGGACAGCAAGGAGTCACCACGGCCGGTAGTCCCGACGTATGGTCCTAGGGCTCAGGTCTCTCAGTTGGCTTTTCATAGCCGATCATTTAGAGTTGAAAACAGCAGGTCTGGGACAGGTACGGGTTTCGTAGCCGCAGGCAGAACAGTTGAAACTGGAATAGCAGCAAGGCCAGGCGGACTGGGGACAGCAAGGTGTCATCATGCCCGGTAGTCCTGACGTATGGTCCTAGGGCTCAGGTTCTCAGAGAGAAAGAGAGAACGAGAGAATTAGAGAGAGCATACTTAAATTCACACAGGACACTGGATAAGACAGGAGAAGTACTCCAGGTATAACCAACTAACCCCAGCCCCCGACACATAAACTACTGCAGCATAAATACTGGAGGCTGAGACAGGAGCGGTCCGGAGACACTGTGGCCCCATCCGAAGAAACCCCGGACAGGGCCAAACAGGAAGGATATAACCCCACCCACTCCGCCAAAGCACAGCCCCCGCACCACTAGAGGGATATCCCCAACCACCAACTTACAATCCTGAGACAAGGCCGAGTATAGCCCACAGAGGTCTCCACCACAGCACAAACCAAGGGGGCGCCAACCCAGACAGGAAGATCACGTCAGTAACTCAACCCACTCAAGTGACGCACCCCTCCCAGGGACGGCATGAAAGAGCACCAGCAAGCCAGTGACTCAGCCCCTGCAACAGGGTTAGAGGCAGAGAACCCCAGTGGAGAGGGGAACCGGCCCGGCAGAGACAGCAAGGGCTGTTCGTTGCTCCAGCCTTTCCGTTCACCTTCACACTCCTGGGCCAGACTACACTCAATCATATGACCTACTGAAGAGATAAGTCTTCAGTAAAGACTTAAAGGTTGAGACCGAGTCTGCGTCTCTCACATGGGTAGGCAGACTGTTCCATAAAAATGGAGATCTATAGGAGAAAGCCCTGCCTCCCGCTGTTTGCTTAGAAATTCTAGGGACAATTAGGAGGCCTGCGTCTTGTGACCGTAGCGTACGTATTGGTATGTACGGCAGGACCAACTCGGAAAGATAGGTAGGAGCAAGCCCATGTAACGCTTTATAGGTTAACAGTAAAACCTTGAAATCAGCCCTTGCCTTAACAGGAAGCCAGTGTAGGGAAGCTAGCACTGGAGTAATATGATCAAATTTCTTGGTTCTAGTCAGGATTCTAGCAGCCGTATTTAGCACTAACTGAAGTTTATTTAGTGCTTTATCCGGGTAGCCGGAAAATAGAGCATTGCAGTAGTCTAATCTAGAAGTAACAAATGCATGGATTAATTTTTCTGCATCATTTTTGGACAGAAAATTTCTGATTTTTGCAATGTTACGTAGATGGAAAAAAGCTGTCCTTGAAACAGTCTTGATATGTTCGTCAAAAGAGAGATCAGGGTCAAGAGTAACGCCTAGGTCCTTCACAGTTTTATTTGAGACGACTTTACAACCATCAAGATGAATTGTCAGATTTAACAGAAGATCTCTTTGTTTCTTGGGACCTAGTACAAGCATCTCTGTTTTGTCCGAGTTTAAAAGTAAAAAGTTTTCAGCCATCCACTTCCTTATGTCTGAAACACAGGCTTCTAGCGAGGGCAATTTTGGGGCTTCACCATGCTTCATTGAAATGTACAGCTGTGTGTCATCCGCATAGCAGTGAAAGTTAACATTATGTTTTCGAATAACATCCCCAAGAGGTAAAATATATAGTGAAAACAATAGTGGTCCTAAAACGGAACCTTGAGGAACACCGAAATGTACAGTTGATTTGTCGGAGGACAGACCATTCACAGAGACAAACTGATATCTTTCCGACAGGTAGGATCTAAACCAGGCCAGAACTTGTCCGTGTAGACCAATTTGGGTTTCCAGTCTCTCCAAAAGAATGTGGTGATCGATGGTGTCAAAGGCAGCACTAAGGTCTAGTAGCACGAGGACAGATGCAGAGCCTCGGTCTGACGCCATTAAGGTCATTTACCACCTTCACAAGTGCAGTCTCAGTGCTATGATGGGGTCTAAAACCAGACTGAAGCATTTCGTATACATTGTTTGTCTTCAGAAAGGCAGTGAGTTGCTGCGCAACAGCTTTTTCTAAAATTTTTGAGAGGAATGGAAGATTCGATATAGGCCGATAGTTTTTATATTTTCCGGGTCAAGGTTTGGCTTTTTCAAGAGAGGCTTTATCACTGCCACTTTTAGTGAGTTTGGTACACATCCGGTGGATAGAGAGCTGTTTATTATGTTCAACATAGGAGGGCCAAGCACAGGAAGCAGCTCCTTCAGCAGTTTAGTAGGAATAGGATCCAGTATGCAGCTTGAAGGTTTAGAGGCCATGATTATTTTCATCATTGTGTCAAGAGATATAGTACTAAAACACTTAAGTGTCTCTCCCGATCCCAGGCCCTCGCAGAGCTGTGCAGATCCAGGACAGCTAAGCCCTGGAGGAATACGCAGATTCAAAGAGGAGTCCGTAATTTGCTTTCTAATGGTCATGATCTTTTCCTCAAAGAAGTTCATGAATTTATCACTGCTGAAGTGAAAACCATCCTCTCTTGGGGAATGCTGCTTTTTAGTTAGCTTTGCAACAGTATCAAAAATAAATTTTGGATTGTTCTTATTTTCCTCGATTAATTTGGAAAAGTAGGATGATCGAGCAGCAGTGAGGGCTCTTCGGTACTGCACGGTACTGTCTTTCCAAGCTAGTCGGAAGACTTCCAGTTTGGTGTGGCGCCATTTCCGTTCCAATTTCCTGGAAGCTTGCTTCAAAGCTCGGGTATTTTCTGTATACCAGGGAGCTAGTTTCTTATGACAAATGTTTTTCGTTTTTAGGGGTGCAACTGCATCTAGGGTATTGCGCAAGGTTAAATTGAGTTCCTCAGTTAAGTGGTTAACTGATTTTTTGTCCTCTGACGTCCTTGGGTAGGCAGAAGGAGTCTGGAAGGGCATCAATGAATTTTGTGTTGTCTGAGAATTTATAGCACGACTTTTGATGCTCCTTGGTTGGGGTCTGAGCAGATTATTTGTTGCGATTGCAAACGTAATAAAATGGTGGTCCGATAGTCCAGGATTTTGTGGAAAAACATTAAGATCTACAACATTTATTCCATGGGACAAAACTAGGTCCAGAGTATGACTGTGGCAGTGAGTAGGTCCAGAGACATGTTGGACAAAACCCACTGAGTCGATAATGGCTCCGAAAGACTTTTGGAGTGGGTCTGTGGACTTCTCCATGTGAATATTAAAATCACCAAAAATTAGAATATGATCTGCTATGACTACAAGGTCTGATAGGAATTCAGGAAACTCAGAGAGGAACGCTGTATATGGCCCAGGAGGCCTGTAAACAGTAGCTATAAAAAGTGATTGAGTAGGCTGCATAGATTTCATGACTAGAAGCTCGAAAGATGAAAACGTCATTTTTTTTTTGTAAATTGAAATTTGCTATCGTAAATGTTAGCAACACCTCCGCCTTTGCGGGATGCACGGGGAATATGGTCACTAGTGTAACCAGGAGGTGAGGCCTCATTTAACACAGCAAATTCATCAGGCTTAAGCCATGTTTCAGTCAGGCCAATCACATCAAGATTATGATCAGTGATTAGTTCATTGACTATGACTGCCTTTGAAGTGAGGGATCTAACATTAAGTAACCCTATTTTGAGATGTGAGGTATCACGATCTCTTTCAATAATGGCAGGAATGGAGGAGGTCTTTATCCTAATAAGATTGCTAGGGTGAACACCACCATGTTTAGTTTTGCCCAACCTAGGTCGAGGCACAGACACAGTCTCAATGGGTATGGCTGAGCTGACTACACTGACTATGCTATTGGCAGACTCCACTAAGCTGGCAGGTTGGCTAACAGCCTGCTGCCTGGCCTGCACCCTATTTCACTGTGGGGCTAGAGGAGTTAGAGCCCTATCTATGTTGGTAGATAAGAGGAGAGCACCCCTCCAGTTAGGATGGAGTCCGTCACTCCTCAGCAGGTCAGGCTTGATCCTGTTTGTGGGTGAGTCCCAGAAAGAGGGCCAATTATCCACAAATGTTATCTTTTGGGAGGGGCAGAAAACAGTTTTCAACCAGCGATTGAGTGCTGAGACTCTGCTGTAGAGCTCGTCACTTCCCCTAACTGGGAGGGGGGCCAGAGACAATTACTCGATGCCGACACATCTTTCTAGCTGATTTACACGCTGAAGCTATGTTGCACTTGGTGATCTCTGACTGTTTCATCCTAACATCGTTGGTGCCGACGTGGATAACAATATCTCTATACTCTCTACACTCGCCAGTTTTAGCTTTAGCCAGCACCATCTTTAGATTAGCCTTAACGTCGGTAGCCCTGCCCCCTGGTAAACAGTGTATGATCGCTGGGTGATTCGTTTTAAGTCTAATACTGCGGGTAATGGAGTCGCCAATGACTAGGGTTTTCAATTTGTCAGAGCTAATGGTGGGAGCCTTGGAGTCTCAGACCCCGTAACGGGAGGAGTAGAGACTAGAGAAGACTCAGACTCAGACTCCGACTCGCTACATAATGGGGAAAACCGGTTGAAGGTTTCTGTCGGCTGAATGAGCGACACCGGTTGAGCATTCCAACAGTATTTCCCTCCAGAAGCCATGAGAAAGTTGTCCGGCTGCGGGGACTGTGCGGGGGGATTTATACTAACATTACTGTCTGTACTTACTGGTGGCACAGACGCTGTTTCTTCCTTTCCTACACTGATATTACCCTTGCCTAACGATTGCGTCTGAAGCTGGGCTTGTAGCACAGCTATTCTCGCCGTAAGGCGAGAATTCTCCTGTATATTATGAGTACAGCGACTGCAATTAGAAGACATCATGTTAATGTTACTACTTAGCTTCGGCTGTTGAAGATGTTGATGAACCATGTCCAGATAAAGCGTCCGGAGTGAAAAAAGTTGAATAAGGGAAAAAAGTTGCGATGGAAAAAAGGAAAATAACGTAAAGTTGGCAGCTAAAACGCACAGGAAAAAGACTCTTCTGACTCTTCTGTCTCGGGATAAACGTCCGGGGTGAAAAAGTTTAACGAAAAAGATGAGTGAGGACAAAACTAAAAAGTTGGTAAATTTGTTGAACACAGAGATTGATTAAATGTTTATTAAAAGTAAAACGTGAAAAGTTTGTTAGGTAGCCAAGTAGCAACAAACAGCAGAGCAGCACGGAGACAATGCGGAAGCGAGACGGAAGTCACGTGACACACTATCCTGAGAAATGTGTTTGAAACAGCAGTCTACCCCAGTCTCAATAACTAATGGCTAGGAGAAATGTGTTTGAAACAGCAGTCTACCCCAGTCTCAATAACTAATGGCTAGGAGAAATGTGTTTGAAACAGCAGTCTACCCCAGTCTCAATAACTAATGGCTAGGAGAAATGTGTTTGAACCAGCAGTCTACCCCAGTCTCAATAACTAATGGCTAGGAGAAATGTGTTTGAAACAGCAGTCTACCCCAGTCTCAATAACTAATGGCTAGGAGAAATGTGTTTGAAACAGCAGTCTACCCCAGTCTCAATAACTAATGGCTAGGAGAAATGTGTTTGAAACAGCAGTCTACCCCAGTCTCAATAACTAATGGCTTGGAGAAATGTGTTTGAAACAGCAGTCTACCCCAGTCTCAATAACTAATGGCTAGGAGAAATGTGTTTGAAACAGCAGTCTACCCCAGTCTCAATAACTAATGGCTTGGAGAAATGTGTTTGAAACAGCAGTCTACCCCAGTCTCAATAACTAATGGCTTGGAGAAATGTGTTTGAAACAGCAGTCTACCCCAGTCTCAATAACTAATGGCTAGGAGAAATGTGTTTGAAACAGCAGTCTACCCCAGTCTCAATAACTAATGGCTAGGAGAAATGTGTTTGAAACAGCAGTCTACCCCAGTCTCAATAACTAATGGCTAGGAGAAATGTGTTTGAAACAGCAGTCTACCCCAGTCTCAATAACTAATGGCTAGGAGAAATGTGTTTGAAACAGCAGTCTACCCCAGTCTCAATAACTAATGGCTAGGAGAAATGTATTTCAAACAGCAGTCTAGCTCTGTCTCAATAACTATCATTAGTCCATTAGTCCTAACTATCATTATTATTGCATATTAAGTCCATATTCCACTCCCCCATTTATTTTGATGTGCATTATACTGTGCACACTAATAAAGCAGCTCTGTCTGCATTTCTTTCCTATGACAACTGACAAACGCACGGCAGGATCAACTAGGGAATCACTGTGTAATGTAAGCACCCACGTCATGGGGTTGAGGATGGATGGAATGAAAGATTTGGGACATGTTAGTATTATGCCCAGTATTAGTTTGCCAGTTTTACATCATAAAACTATTAATGCCGTTTGGCACCTATTTAATATAGTACGTTGTTATGAAGCCTCTGTGGGCGGCAGCAGAACATTAGAGGAGCTGCAAGTTAATCATGTAATTACTAAACACAGTCTTGGAGAAGTTGTTTGAGCGGAAGAGATTAACATCAACAAGACCCTTTAAAATACCCTTTAAACCTAGAAACACACAATAACCAAATCTCAATCAAATCAAATCAAATGTTATTTGTCACATGCGACGAATACAACAGGTGTAGACCTTACCGTGAAATGCTTACTCAAGAACCCTTAACCAACAAGTAAAAACGTAAGTCAGAAAAATTTGCTATAACTAAAAGGAAAAAGAACAACACTAAATAACAATAACGTGTCTATATACAGGAGGTACCGGTACTGAGTCAATGTGCTGGGATATCAGTTAGTCGAGGTAATATATACATGTAGGAAGGGGTAAAGTGACTATGCATAGATAATAAACTGAGAGTAGCAGCAGCGAATGTGAAGAATGTGAAGGAATGTGAATGTGTGTGTGTTTGTGCATGTTCGTGTGTGTTTGTATTTTTGTGTGTGTGTCCATGTGTTTGTGTGTGTTGGAGTGTCATCGTCGGTGATCAGGCGTACCACCGTCATGTTGTCGGCAAACTTCATGATGTTGTTGGTTTCGTGTGTGGCCACGCAGTCGTGGGTGAACAGGGAGTACAGGAGGGGACTGAGCACTCACCCCTCAGGGGCCCCCGTGTGAGGGTCAGCGTGGTGGATATGTTGTTGCCTACCCTCACCACCTGGGGCTGGCCCGTCAGGAAGTCCAGGATCAATCAATCAATCAAATGTATTTATAAAGTCATTTTTACATCAGCAGATGTCACAAAGTGCTATACATAAACCCAGCCTAAAACCCCAAACAGCAAGCAATGCAGATGGAGAAGCACAGTGGCTAGGAAAAACTCCCTAGAAAGGCAGAAACCTAGGAAGAAACCTAGAGAGGAACCAGGCTCTGAGGGGTGGCCAGTCCCCTTCTGGCTGTGCCGGGTGGAGATTATAACAGTACATGGCCATTAAGGCCAGATTTTTCTCCAAGATTTTCAAAAGTTCATAGATGACCAGCAGGGTCAAATAATAATCACAGTGATTGTAGAGGGTGGAACAGGTCAGTACATCAGGAGTAAATGTCACTTGGCTTTTCATAGCCGGGCATTTAGAGGTTGAAATAGCCAGTGTGGTAGAGAGAGAGAGTTGAAAACAGCAGGTCTGGGACAAGGTAGCACGTCCAGTGAACAGGTCAGGGTTCCATAGCTGCAGGCAGAAGAGTGGAAACTGGAGCAGCAGCACGACCAGGTGGACTGGGGACAGCAAGGAGTCATCAGGCCAGGTAGTCCTGAGGCATGGTCCTAGGGCTCAGGTCCTCCGGGATGGGAGGGAGGTGTTCAGTCCCAGGGTCCTTAGCTTAGTGATGATCTTGGAGGGCACTATGGTGTTGAACGCTGAGCTGTAGTCAATGAACAACATTCTCACTTAGGGGTGTACCTTTTGTCCAGGTGGGAAAGGTCAGTGTGGAGTGCAATAGAGATTGCGTCATCTGTGGATCTGTTGGGGCGGTATGCGAATTGGAGTGGGTCTAAGGTTTCTGGGATGATGGTGTTGATGTGAGCCATGACCAGCCTATCAAAGCATTTCATGGTAACAGATGTGAGTGCTACGGTGCGGTAGTCATTTAGACAGGTTACCTTTGCGTTCTTGGGCACAGGCACTATGGTGGTCTGCTTGAAACGTAGGTTTTGCAGACTGGGTCAGGGAGAGGTTGAAAATGTCAGTGAAGACACTTTCCAGCTGGTCAGCGCATCCTCTGAGTATGCGTCCAGCCCTGAGGCCTTGTGAATGTTGACCTGTTTAAAGGTCTTACTCACATCGGCTACGGAGAACGTGATCACAGTCATCCGGAACAGCTGGTGCTCTCATGCATGTTTCAGTGTTGCTTGCCTCGACGCGAGCATAGAAGGCATTTAGCTCGTCTGGTAGGCTAGCTTCACTGGACAGCTCGTGGCTGTGCTTCCCTTTGTAGTCTGTAATAGTTTTCAAGCCCTGCTACAGCCGACGAGCGTCGGAGCCGGTGTAGTACAATTCAATCTTAGTCCTGTATTGACGCTTTGCCTGTTTGATGGTTTGTCGGAGGGCATAGTGGGATTTATTATAAGCGTCCGGGTTAGAGTCCCGCTCCTTGAAAGTGGCAGCTCTAGCCTTTAGCTCAGTGCTCATATTGCCTGTAATCCATGGCTTCTGGTTGGGGTATGTACGTATGGTCACTGTGGGGACGACGTCATCGATGCACTTATTGATGAAGCCAGTGACTGATGTGGTAAACTCCTCAATGCTATCGGATGAATCCTGGAACATATTCCAGTCTGTGCTAGAGAAACAGTCCTGTAGCTTAGCATCCTCTTCATCGGACCACTTCCGTATTGAGCGTGTCACTGGTACTTCCTGTTTGAGCAGGAATCAGGAGGATAGAGTTATGGTCAGATTTGCTAAATGGAGGGCGAGGGAGAGCTTTGTACACGTCTCTCTGTGTGGAGTAAAGGTGGTCTAGAGTTATTTTTTCCTCTAGTTGCACATGGCATGGTATGAATTAGATAATTGTCTTGTTTGTTTAAGACCCTATATAGCTCGCTGAGTGCAGAATCGGTTGGTGGTGGTGCCTTGTTACTCTAAAGCCTTACTGCATCTTGCTGCCTGGTTGTTGCCTTGCTGCCTGGTTGTTGCCTTGCTGCCTGGTTGCTGCCTGGTTGTTGCCTTGCTGCCTGGTTGCTGCCTGGTTGTTGCCTTGCTGCCTGGTTGTTGCCTGGTTGTTGCCTTGCTGCCTGGTTGCTGCCTGGTTGTTGCCTTGCTGCCTGGTTGCTGCCTGGTTGTTGCCTTGCTGCCTGGTTGCTGCCTGGTTGTTGCCTTGCTGCCTGGTTGCTGCCTGGTTGTTGCCTTGCTGCCTGGTTGCTGCCTGGTTGTTGCCTTGCTGCCTGGTTGTTGCCTGGTTGTTGCCTTGCTGCCTGGTTGCTGCCTGGTTGTTGCCTTGCTGCCTGGTTGTTGCCTTGCTGCCTGGTTGCTGCCTGGTTGTTGTCTTGCTGCCTGGTTGTTGACTTGCTTCCTCAATGTTGCCTGGTTGTTGCCTTGATTCCTGATTGCTGCCTGGTTGCTGCCTTGCTGCCTGGATGTTGCCCTGCTGCCTGGATGTTGCCTTGCTGCCTGGTTGCTGCCTTGCTGCCTGGTTGCTGCCCTGCTGCCTAGTTGTTGCCCTGCTGCCTGGTTGTTGCCTTAATTCCTGATTTCTGCCTGGTTGCTGCCTTGCTGCCTGGTTGCTGCCTTGCTGCCTGGTTGCTGCCTGGTTGCCTGGTTGCTGCCTTGCTGCCGCCTTGCTGCCTGGTTGTTGCCCTGCTGCCTGGTTGCTGCCCTGCTGCCTGGTTGTTGCCCTGCTGCCTGGTTGTTGCCTTGCTGCCTGGTTGCTGCCCTGCTGCATGGTTGTTGCCCTGCTGCCTGGTTGTTGCCCTGCTGCCTGGTTGCTGCCCTGCTGCCTGGTTGCTGCCTTGCTGCCTGGTTGCTGACTTGCTAACTGGTTGCTTACTTACTGCCTGGTTGTTGCCCTGCTGCCTGGTTGCTGCCTTGCTGCCTGATTGTTGCCCTGCTGCCTGGTTGTTGCCCTGCTGCCTGGTTGCTGCCTTGCTGCCTGGTTACTGCCTTGCTGCCTGGTTGCTGCCTGGTTGTTGCCCTGCTGCCTGGTTGTTGCCCTGCTGCCTGATTGTTGCCCTGCTGCCTGGTTGTTGCCCTGCTGCCTGGTTGCTGCCTTGCTGCCTGGTTGCTGCCTGGTTGTTGCCTTGCTGCCTGGTTGCTGCCTGGTTGTTGCCTTGCTGCCTGGTTGCTGCCTGGTTGTTGCCTTGCTGCCTGGTTGCTGCCTGGTTGTTGCCTTGCTGCCTGCTTGCTGCCTGGTTGTTGTCTTGCTGCCTGGTTGCCGCCTGGTTGTTGACTTGCTTCCTCAATGTTGTCTGGTTGTTGCCTTGATTCCTGATTGCTGCCTGGTTGCTGCCTTGCTGCCTGGATGTTGCCCTGCTGCCTGGATGTTGCCTTGCTGCCTGGTTGCTGCCTTGCTGCCTGGTTGCTGCCCTGCTGCCTAGTTGTTGCCCTGCTGCCTGGTTGTTGCCTTAATTCCTGATTTCTGCCTGGTTGCTGCCTTGCTGCCTGGTTGCTGCCTTGCTGCCTGGTTGCTGCCTGGTTGCCTGGTTGCTGCTTTGCTGCCGCCTTGCTGCCTGGTTGCTGCCTTGCTGCCTGGTTGTTGGCCTGCTGCCTGGTTGCTGCCCTGCTAACTGGTTGTTGCCCTGCTGCCTGGTTGTTGCCTTACTGCCTGGTTGTTGCCCTGCTGCCTGGTTGTTGCCCTGCTGCCTGGTTGTTGCCCTGCTGCCTGGTTGCTGCCTTGCTGCCTGATTGTTACCCTGCTGCCTGGTTGTTGCCCTGCTGCCTGGTTGCTGCCTTGCTGCCTGGTTGCTGCCTTGCTGCCTGGTTGCTGCCTGGTTGTTGCCCTGCTGCCTGGTTGTTGCCCTGCTGCCTGATTGTTGCCCTGCTGCCTGGTTGTTGCCCTGCTGCCTGGTTGCTGCCCTGCTGCCTGGTTGCTGCCTTGCTGCCTGGTTGTTGCCTTGCTGCCTGGTTGTTGCCTTGCTGCCTGGTTGCTGCCTTGCTGCCTGGTTGTTGCCTTGCTGCCTGGTTGCTGCCTTGCTGCCTGGTTGTTGCCTTGCTGCCTGGTTGCTGCCTTGCTGCCTGGTTGTTGCCTTGCTGCCTGGTTGCTGCCTTGCTGCCTGGTTGTTGCCTTGCTGCCTGGTTGCTGCCTTACTGCCTGGTTGTTGCCTTGCTGCCTGGTTGTTGCCTTGCTGCCTTGCTGCCTGGTTGTTGCCCTGCTGCCTGGTTGTTGCCCTGCTGCCTGGTTGCTGCCTTGCTGCCTGGTTGTTGCCTTGCTGCCTGGTTGCTGCCTTGCTGCCTTGCTGCCTGGTTGTTGCCTTGCTGCCTGGTTGCTGCCTTGCTGCCTGGTTGTTGCCTTGCTGCCTGGTTGCTGCCTTACTGCCTGGTTGTTGCCTTGCTGCCTGGTTGTTGCCTTGCTGCCTTGCTGCCTGGTTGTTGCCCTGCTGCCTGGTTGTTGCCCTGCTGCCTGGTTGCTGCCTTGCTGCCTGGTTGTTGCCTTGCTGCCTGGTTGTTGCCTTGCTGCCTTGCTGCCTGGTTGTTGCCTTGCTGCCTGGTTGTTGCCCTGCTGCCTGGTTGCTGCCTTGCTGCCTGGTTGTTGCCTTGCTGCCTGGTTGCTGCCTTGCTGCCTGGTTGTTGCCTTGCTGCCTGGTTGCTGCCTTGCTGCCTGGTTGTTGCCTTGCTGCCTGGTTGCTGCCTTGCTGCCTGGTTGTTGCCTTGCTGCCTGGTTGCTGCCTTACTGCCTGGTTGTTGCCTTGCTGCCTGGTTGTTGCCTTGCTGCCTTGCTGCCTGGTTGTTGCCCTGCTGCCTGGTTGTTGCCCTGCTGCCTGGTTGCTGCCCTGCTGCCTGGTTGCTGCCTTGCTGCCTGGTTGTTGCCTTGCTGCCTGGTTGTTGCCTTGCTGCCTGGTTGCTGCCTTGCTGCCTGGTTGTTGCCCTGCTGCCTGGTTGTTGCCTTGCTGCCTGGTTGCTGCCTTGCTGCCTGGTTGCTGCCTTGCTGCCTGGTTGTTGCCTTGCTGCCTTGCTGCCTGGTTGTTGCCCTGCTGCCTGGTTGTTGCCCTGCTGCCTGGTTGTTGCCATACAGCATTTGCTTTTCTCGCTGCCTGATTCTGTTCTGCTCTGTTCTGCTCTGTTCTGTTCTGCTCTGCTCCGTCATGCTATGTTTCCCCTACAGCAGAGCAGGATGCCAGTTTGATCCAAAGCTCACCGTAATAGGAGGTCAGAGGTTGAGGCAGTTTGGGACTGTAACCAAAGATATTCCATTTATACTTTAGCACATTTTCATTAGGCCAGGCTCACCTTGCTGTACCCTCATTATGTATGAATTAGTTGCTCTGTCTCACCTTGCTCGTGTGTGTGTGGGAGACCCCGCTCCAGCCAGCTGCAGCCTATCTTGCCGTGATGCTGAATACTGAATGGTTAGAGTGCTCGGGCCAGTTAGAGGGCTCGGGCCAGTTAGAGGGCTCGGGCCAGTTAGAGCGCTCGGGCCAGTTAGAGCGCTCGGGCCAGTTAGAGGGCTCGGGCCAGTTAGAGGGCTCGGGCCAGTTAGAGGGCTCGGGCCAGTTAGAGTGCTCGGGCCAGTTAGAGGGCTCGGGCCAGTTAGAGGGCTCGGGCAAGTTAGAGGGCTCGGGCCAGTTAGAGCGCTCGGGCCAGTTAGAGGGCTCGGGCCAGTTAGAGGGCTCGGGCCAGTTAGAGTGCTCGGGCCAGTTAGAGGGCTCGGGCCAGTTAGAGGGCTCGGGCCAGTTAGAGTGCTCGGGCCAGTTAGAGGGCTCGGGCCAGTTAGAGGGCTCGGGCCAGTTAGAGGGCTCGGGCCAGTTAGAGTGCTCGGGCCAGTTAGAGCGCTCGGGCCAGTTAGAGCGCTCGGGCCAGTTAGAGCGCTCGGGCCAGTTAGAGTGCTCGGGCCAGTTAGAGCGATTGGGCCAGTTAGAGCGCTCGGGCCAGTTAGAGGGCTCGGGCCAGTTAGAGGGCTCGGGCCAGTTAGAGGGCTCGGGCCAGTTAGAGTGCTCGGGCCAGTTAGAGCGCTCGGGCCAGTTAGAGCGCTCGGGCCAGTTAGAGCGCTCGGGCCAGTTAGAGCGCTCGGGCCAGTTAGAGGGCTCGGGCCAGTTAGAGCGCTCGGGCAAGTTAGAGTGCTCGGGCCAGTTAGAGTGATTGGGCCAGTTAGAGCGCTCGGGCCAGTTAGAGTGCTCGGGCCAGTTAGAGTGATTGGGCCAGTTAGAGCGCTCGGGCCAGTTAGAGGGCTCGGGCCAGTTAGAGGGCTCGGGCCAGTTAGAGTGATTGGGCCAGTTAGAGTGCTCGGGCCACCCACCCAAACACCCAAACACTCACATACTTTTTATATTTTTTTTATTTAACCTTTATTTAACCAGGTAGGGGTATTAAGCATATCCCAGTTTAGGTCACCAAGCAGTACGAACTCTGAGGATAGATGGGGGGCAAGCAATTCACATATGGTGTCCAGGGCACAGCTGGGGGCTGAGGGGGGTCTGTAGCAAGCGGCAACAGTGAGAGATTTATTTCTGGAAAGGTGGATTTTTAGAAGTAGAAGCTCAAACTGTTTGGGCACAGACCTGGATAGTATGATAGAGCTCTGCAGGCTATCTCTACAGTAGATTGCAACTCCGCCCCCTTTGGAAGTTCTACCTAGATGGAAAATGTTGTAGTTGGGGATGGACATTTCTGAATTTTTGGTGGCCTTCCTAAGCCAGGATTCAGACACCGCTAGAACATCAGGGTTGGCAGAGTGTGCTAACGCAGTGAATAACTCAAACTTGGGGAGGAGACTTCTGATATTAACATGCAGGAAACCAAGGTGGTTATGGTTACAGAAGTCAACAAATTATAGCTCCTGGGGAGTAGGAGTGATACTGGGGGCTGCAGGGCCTGGGTTAGCCTCTACACCACCAGAGGAACAGAGGAGGAATAGAATAAGGATACGGCTAAAGGCTTTAAGAACTGGTCTTCTAGTGCGTTGGGTACAGAGAATAAAGGGGGCAGATTTCCGGGCGTTGTAGAATAGATTCAGGGCATTATGTACAGACAAGGATATGGAAGGATATGAGTACAGTGGAGGTAAACCTAAGCGTTGGGTAACGATAAAGAGATAGCATCACTGGAGGCACCGATTGAGCCGGTCTCCGCGTGTATAAGGGGTGGGACAAAGGAGCTATCTGAGGCAGGTTGAGCGGGACTGGGGGCTCTACAGTGAAATAGTACAATAACAACTAACCCAAACAGCAATAGGCAAGGCATATGGACATGGGAGAGGGGCATAACGCAATCACAGGTGTTATTCGAGAGAGCTAAGATAACAGCTGGTAATGGCGACGAAAGTTTGGGCTGAGGCTAAACAGATAAACAGGATGGGGTACCGTGTAAAGGAACAGTCCAGCAGGCATCAGCTGTGTAGCTGAGTGATCATAAGGTCCAGTGAACAGCAATAGGTAAGTCCGAGAGCAGTTCGTAGGCTGCTACAGCACAGGCAAGCAGGAGGCACGGCTATTGATTGCGCGTGCTAGCGGGCCGGTGCTAGCAGATTGATCTTCGTGGTCGTCGCAACGGGAAGCCTGTTGAAACCACATCAGACGATTACGTCGGCAGACCAGTCGTAATGGATCGGCGGGCTCCGTGTCGACACTAGGAGGTCCCATCCGGCTGACAGAGAGGTGGATAGCCGGGAGATGGGCCTGGCTCGAGGCTAGCTCAAGGCTAACTGGTGCTAGCTTCGGGACAAGTGGTGATTAGTGGTGATTAGCCAACGACAACATCCATTCGGTTGCAGCTAGCTAGTTGTGATGATCCGGTGTTAAGGTCCAGTGATTCAGTGATTCCGGCAGAAAACCTGAAATGCTCTGGCTCGATAGCGCGCTGTGCAGACTGGCCGATAATTGTCCAGGCTAGAGCTGGCTGGTAGGTAGTGCAGGCCACGGACAGTGGTGAAGACCGCTAACGGTGGCTAATAGCAAGTAGCTAGTTAGCTGGCTAGCTGGCTAGTTTCAGCCGTGGGTTCTTGATAAAAGGTATGAACAAATAATAGAATCCGTTCCACATTGGGTGAGGCGGGTTGCAGGAAAGGATATTTAGTTAAAGGATGGAAAGTGAGATAGAGAAATATATACGAAAAACAAAACAAAAAAACTGGCTATTTACACGAGGACACAACAGAATACACGACTGCACTGCTACGCCATCTTGGATAGCAGTGGGGTTATAAAGACATAGAGCCACTGGTCACTTCCTGTTTCACACTGTGTATTTAAATACTGTATCCCCGACGTAGCTCATCATAACATGTCTACTACTGTACATTGGATTTTAGTTACACTGTTTATACACACCACATACGTATTATATACTGGATTCTTGATTTAGCTCACTGTAATATCATTCTTAGTATATCTACTGCTGTACATATCATTCTTAGTATATCTTGTGTAAATTCTCCTGAGCTGTGTTCGAATACCCATGCTAACATCCTGTATACTACATACTTAATGAGTATATACTACATACTATATACTATTAGTTAATTGTAGTGTACTGTAAACTAACGCTTTCCTTTCAGTTGAGTGTACTAGCGCTTCGCCTGTCTACCCGTAAATTGATGCTGTTGCTATGCAACCTCTTGCTAGCTTGTTAGCATAACACATTACTAGCTAGACATCTTACGACTTCATTAACAATGTCCATTGAGAACGCACAACGACTATACCACTTAGCTAAACTAACTGTATTGGAGCTTTTGTTGTTTGTGTCCATTTCTATAGTATGTTAAACCCTCTATGGTTCAACTCGACGCGTGATGCACTGAGACAGACCATATCATTAATATACTGGCAGGTTCCATGTATAGTAACCAGCTAACGCTAGGTAGCTAGCTAACATACAGGTACATTCAAGCAACTGCTGTACTGCTATGGGGTTTGTAAGGCTAGTAGCATCGCTAACACATTGTCACCCACATAACGTTATGACTTTATTACATTACTCAACATGTTGTTAACATTTGTCATAATTAGTTAAAGCAAATAATATTTACTTTTTGGACTTACATTTGTATCAATCTCATCGGACTCGTCTGAAGAATTGCATTATGGGCCCTAAAAGCACCAAAGTGTCCACTGCTTGTATATTTCGTATTTTTGCGAATGTATTACGACATCCGGGAACTTTTAGCATGCTAACTATATCCATTCTATGACCAATAAGCATACTACATAATCAATTTACATCACAAACAGTACGTTTAGTGCGGTTAGTATGAGGATCGAACACAGCTCTGGTGTACCTACGTATAGATTGCATTTGCATTACAGTTACAGTGCTATTTGGGTTGTTAATCTAACTCGTTCCAACGTTGATTGATTTATTAAAAATAAAAATAAATATTGGTGTAATTGTTTGACATTTTACTGCATTGTTAGGAGTTAGTAACATAAGCATTTCACTGCTCCCACTATAACATCTGCTAACCTGTGTGTGTGTGTGTGTGTGTGTGTGTGTGTGTGTGTGTGTGTGTGTGTGTGTGTGTGTGTGTGTGTGTGTGTGTGTGTGTGTGTGTGTGTGTGTGTGTGTGTGTGTGGGTGTGTGTGTGCATGGCAGAGTACAGACAGGATGAATCTGAATATATAATATATTATAGGTAGTACTAATCTGAATATAGACTATAGTCTAGGTAGTCCTAATCTGAATATAGACTATAGTCTAGGTAGTCCTAATCTGAATATAGACTATAGTCTAGGTAGTCCTAATCTGAATATAGACTATAGTCTAGGTAGTCCTAATCTGAATACAGGCTATAATCTAGGTAGTCCTAATCTGAATACAGACTATAGTCTAGGTAGTCCTAATCTGAATATAGAATATAGTCTAGGTAGTCCTAATCTGAATACAGACTATAGTCTAGGTAGTCCTAATCTGAATACAGACTATAGTCTAGGTAGTCCTAATCTGAATATAGACAATAGTCTAGGTAGTCCTAATCTGAATATAGACAATAGTCTAGGTAGTCCTAATCTGAATATAGACTATAGTCTAGGTAGTCCTAATCTGAATATAGACTATAGTCTAGGTAGTCCTAATCTGAATATAGACTATAGTCTAGGTAGTCCTAATCTGAATACAGACTATAGTCTAGGTAGTCCTAATCTGAACACAGACTATAGTCTAGGTAGTCCTAATCTGAATATGGAATATAGTCTAGGTAGTCCTAATCTGAATATAGACTATAGTCTAGGTAGTCCTAAACTGAATACAGAATATACTCTAGGTAGTCCTAATCTGAATATATAATATAGTCTAGGTAGTCCTAATCTGAATACAGACTATAGTCTAGGTAGTCCTAATCTGAATATAGAATATAGTCTAGGTAATCCTGATCTGAATATAGACTATAGTCTAGGTAGTCCTAATCTGAATACAGATTATAGACTAGCTAGTCCTAATCTGAATACAGAATATAGTCTAGGTAGTCCTAATCTGAATACAGACTATAGTCTAGGTAGTCCTAATCTGAAAATATAATATAGTCTAGGTAGTCCTAATCTGAATATAGAATATAGTCTAGGTAGTCCTAATCTGAATATAGACTTTAGTCTAGGTAGTCCTGATCTGAATATAGAATATAGACTAGGTAGGCCTAATCTGAATATAGACTATAGTCTATCTAGTCCTAATCTGAATATAGACTATAGTCTAGGTAGTCCTAATCTGAATATAGAATATAGTCTAGGTAGTCCTAATCTGAATATAGACTATAGTCTAGGTAGTCCTAATATGAATATAGACTATAGTCTAGGTAGACCTTATCTGAATACAGACTATACTCTCAGTAGTCCTAATCTGAATATAGAATATAGTCTAGGTAGTCCTAATCTGAATATAGACTATAGTCTAGGTAGTCCTAATCTGAATATAGACTATAGTCTATCTAGTCCTAATCTGAATACAGAATATAGTCCAGGTAGTCCTAATCTGAATATAGACTATAGTCTAGGTAGTCCTAATCTGAATACAGACTTTAGTCTAGGTAGTCCTAATCTGAATATAGAATATAGTCTACATAGTCCTAATCTGAATATAGAATATAGTCTAGGTAGTCCTAATCTGAATATAGACTATAGTCTAGGTAGTCCTAATCTGAATATAGACTATAGTCTAGGTAGTCCTAATCTGAATACAGATTTTAGTCTAGGTAGTCCTAATCTGAATATAGAATATAGTCTACATAGTCCTAATCTGAATATAGACTATAGTCTAGGTAGTCCTATTCTGAATATAGTCTAGGTAGTCCTAATCTGAATATATAGTATAGTCTACTTAGTCCTAATCTGAATATATAATATAGTCTAGGTAGTCCTCCAGTCAGACACTATTCAAATCATAAATGCACATAAACTAACTGTAGTAGTGACCTGTAGGGAATAGTTAGTAGGGGACTTGTCTTGCTCAAGTAGATCCGTGATACATTCTGCCAGGTATAATGTAATGATCACAGAGAAACCACAGCAATACTTAAAACACCCACACCCTCTATTCAGAATGGTTTAAACCACCCACACCCTCTATTCAGAATGGTTTAAACCACCCACACCCTCTATTCAGAATGGTTTAAACCACTCACACCCTCTTTTCAGAATGGTTTTCTCCAGGTTCTAATATTTCATCAGTCTATGTATTCACATCCCTCTACATCTTGTAATCATTCCATCTAGAGATTTCTACTTCCTGTCAGAGGTGAACATTAAGGCAACATGTCACTAACAGACACACGTTGTCATCATTATAACACCAACACATGACTGACAGAAGACCAGCTATAACACTAACACATGACTGACAGAAGACCAGCTATAACACTAACACATGACTGACAGAAGACCAGCTATAACACTAACACATGACTGACAGAAGACCAGCTATAACACTAACACATGACTGACAGAAGACCAGCTATAACACTAACTAACACATGACTGACAGAAGACCAGCTATAACACTAACACATGACTGACAGAAGACCAGCTATAACACTAACACATGACTGACAGAAGACCAGCTATAACACTAACACATGACTGACAGAAGACCAGCTATAACACTAACACATGACTGACAGAAGACCAGCTATAACACTAACACATGACTGACAGAAGACCAGCTATAACACTATCACATGACTGACAGAAGACCAGCTATAACACTAACACATGACTGACAGAAGACCAGCTATAACACTAACACATGACTGACAGAAGACCAGCTATAACACTAACACATGACTGACAGAAGACCAGCTATAACACTAACACATGACTGACAGAAGACCAGCTATAACACTAACACATGACTGACAGAAGACCAGCTATAACACTAACACATGACTGACAGAAGACCAGCTATAACACTAACTAACACATGACTGACAGAAGACCAGCTATAACACTAACTAACACATGACTGACAGAAGACCAGCTATAACACTAACACATGACTGACAGAAGACCAGCTATAACACTAACTAACACATGACTGACAGAAGACCAGCTATAACACTAACACATGACTGACAGAAGACCAGCTATAACACTAACACATGACTGACAGAAGACCAGCTATAACACTAACTAACACATGACTGACAGAAGACCAGCTATAACACTAACACATGACTGACAGAAGACCAGCTATAACACTAACACATGACTGACAGAAGACCAGCTATAACACTAACTAACACATGACTGACAGAAGACCAGCTATAACACTAACTAACACATGACTGACAGAAGACCAGCTATAACACTAACACATGACTGACAGAAGACCAGCTATAACACTAACTAACACATGACTGACAGAAGACCAGCTATAACACTAACACATGACTGACAGAAGACCAGCTATAACACTAACTAACACATGACTGACAGAAGACCAGCTATAACACTAACACATGACTGACAGAAGACCAGCTATAACACTAACTAACACATGACTGACAGAAGACCAGCTATAACACTAACACATGACTGACAGAAGACCAGCTATAACACTAACACATGACTGACAGAAGACCAGCTATAACACTAACACATGACTGACAGAAGACCAGCTATAACACTAACACATGACTGACAGAAGACCAGCTATAACACTAACACATGACTGACAGAAGACCAGCTATAACACTAACACATGACTGACAGAAGACCAGCTATAACACTAACACATGACTGACAGAAGACCAGCTATAACACTAACACATGACTGACAGAAGACCAGCTATAACACTATCACATGACTGACAGAAGACCAGCTATAACACTAACACATGACTGACAGAAGACCAGCTATAACACTAACACATGACTGACAGAAGACCAGCTATAACACTAACACATGACTGACAGAAGACCAGCTATAACACTAACACATGACTGACAGAAGACCAGCTATAACACTAACACATGACTGACAGAAGACCAGCTATAACACTATCACATGACTGACAGAAGACCAGCTATAACACTAACACATGACTGACAGAAGACCAGCTATAACACTAACACATGACTGACAGAAGACCAGCTATAACACTAACACATGACTGACAGAAGACCAGCTATAACACTATCACATGACTGACAGAAGACCAGCTATAACACTAACTAACACATGACTGACAGAAGACCAGCTATAACACTAACTAACACATGACTGACAGAAGACCAGCTATAACACTAACACATGACTGACAGAAGACCAGCTATAACACTAACACATGACTGACAGAAGACCAGCTATAACACTAACACATGACTGACAGAAGACCAGCTATAACACTAACACATGACTGACAGAAGACCAGCTATAACACTAACACATGACTGACAGAAGACCAGCTATAACACTAACACATGACTGACAGAAGACCAGCTATAACACCAACACATGACTGACAGAAGACCAGCTATAACACTAACACATGACTGACAGAAGACCAGCTATAACACTAACCACATGACTGACAGAAGACCAGCTATAACACTAACACATGACTGACAGAAGACCAGCTATAACACTAACACATGACTGACAGAAGACCAGCTATAACACTAACACATGACTGACAGAAGACCAGCTATAACACTAACACATGACTGACAGAAGACCAGCTATAACACTAACACATGACTGACAGAAGACCAGCTATAACACTAACACATGACTGACAGAAGACCAGCTATAACACTAACACATGACTGACAGAAGACCAGCTATAACACTAACACATGACTGACAGAAGACCAGCTATAACACTAACTAACACATGACTGACAGAAGACCAGCTATAACACTAACACATGACTGACAGAAGACCAGCTATAACACTAACACATGACTGACAGAAGACCAGCTATAACACTAACACATGACTGACAGAAGACCAGCTATAACACTAACACATGACTGACAGAAGACCAGCTATAACACTAACACATGACTGACAGAAGACCAGCTATAACACTAACACATGACTGACAGAAGACCAGCTATAACACTAACACATGACTGACAGAAGACCAGCTATAACACTAACACATGACTGACAGAAGACCAGCTATAACACTAACTAACACATGACTGACAGAAGACCAGCTATAACACTAACACATGACTGACAGAAGACCAGCTATAACACTAACACATGACTGACAGAAGACCAGCTATAACACTAACACATGACTGACAGAAGACCAGCTATAACACTAACACATGACTGACAGAAGACCAGCTATAACACTAACACATGACTGACAGAAGACCAGCTATAACACTAACACATGACTGACAGAAGACCAGCTATAACACTAACCACATGACTGACAGAAGACCAGCTATAACACTAACACATGACTGACAGAAGACCAGCTATAACACTAACACATGACTGACAGAAGACCAGCTATAACACTAACAACACATGACTGACAGAAGACCAGCTATAACACTAACACATGACTGACAGAAGACCAGCTATAACACTAACACATGACTGACAGAAGACCAGCTATAACACTAACACATGACTGACAGAAGACCAGCTATAACACTAACACATGACTGACAGAAGACCAGCTATAACACTAACACACATGACTGACAGAAGACCAGCTATAACACTAACACATGACTGACAGAAGACCAGCTATAACACTAACACATGACTGACAGAAGACCAGCTATAACACTAACTACACATGACTGACAGAAGACCAGCTATAACACTAACACATGACTGACAGAAGACCAGCTATAACACTAACACATGACTGACAGAAGACCAGCTATAACACTAACACATGACTGACAGAAGACCAGCTATAACACTAACACATGACTGACAGAAGACCAGCTATAACACTAACACATGACTGACAGAAGACCAGCTATAACACTAACACATGACTGACAGAAGACCAGCTATAACACTAACACATGACTGACAGAAGACCAGCTATAACACTAACACATGACTGACAGAAGACCAGCTATAACACTAACACATGACTGACAGAAGACCAGCTATAACACTAACACATGACTGACAGAAGACCAGCTATAACACTAACTAACACATGACTGACAGAAGACCAGCTATAACACTAACACATGACTGACAGAAGACCAGCTATAACACTAACACATGACTGACAGAAGACCAGCTATAACACTAACCACATGACTGACAGAAGACCAGCTATAACACTAACACATGACTGACAGAAGACCAGCTATAACACTAACACATGACTGACAGAAGACCAGCTATAACACTAACACATGACTGACAGAAGACCAGCTATAACACTAACACATGACTGACAGAAGACCAGCTATAACACTAACACATGACTGACAGAAGACCAGCTATAACACTAACACATGACTGACAGAAGACCAGCTATAACACTAACACATGACTGACAGAAGACCAGCTATAACACTAACACATGACTGACAGAAGACCAGCTATAACACTAACACATGACTGACAGAAGACCAGCTATAACACTAACACATGACTGACAGAAGACCAGCTATAACACTAACACATGACTGACAGAAGACCAGCTATAACACTAACACATGACTGACAGAAGACCAGCTATAACACTAACACATGACTGACAGAAGACCAGCTATAACACTAACACATGACTGACAGAAGACCAGCTATAACACTAACACATGACTGACAGAAGACCAGCTATAACACTAACTAACACATGACTGACAGAAGACCAGCTATAACACTAACACATGACTGACAGAAGACCAGCTATAACACTAACACATGACTGACAGAAGACCAGCTATAACACTAACACATGACTGACAGAAGACCAGCTATAACACTAACACATGACTGACAGAAGACCAGCTATAACACTAACACATGACTGACAGAAGACCAGCTATAACACTAACACATGACTGACAGAAGACCAGCTATAACACTAACCACATGACTGACAGAAGACCAGCTATAACACTAACACATGACTGACAGAAGACCAGCTATAACACTAACACATGACTGACAGAAGACCAGCTATAACACTAACACATGACTGACAGAAGACCAGCTATAACACTAACACATGACTGACAGAAGACCAGCTATAACACTAACACATGACTGACAGAAGACCAGCTATAACACTAACACATGACTGACAGAAGACCAGCTATAACACTAACACATGACTGACAGAAGACCAGCTATAACACTAACACATGACTGACAGAAGACCAGCTATAACACTAACACATGACTGACAGAAGACCAGCTATAACACTAACACATGACTGACAGAAGACCAGCTATAACACTAACACATGACTGACAGAAGACCAGCTATAACACTAACACATGACTGACAGAAGACCAGCTATAACACTAACACACATGACTGACAGAAGACCAGCTATAACACTAACACATGACTGACAGAAGACCAGCTATAACACTAACACATGACTGACAGAAGACCAGCTATAACACTAACACATGACTGACAGAAGACCAGCTATAACACTAACACATGACTGACAGAAGACCAGCTATAACACTAACACATGACTGACAGAAGACCAGCTATAACACTAACCACATGACTGACAGAAGACCAGCTATAACACTAACACATGACTGACAGAAGACCAGCTATAACACTAACTACATGACTGACAGAAGACCAGCTATAACACTAACACATGACTGACAGAAGACCAGCTATAACACTAACACATGACTGACAGAAGACCAGCTATAACACTAACACATGACTGACAGAAGACCAGCTATAACACTAACTAACACATGACTGACAGAAGACCAGCTATAACACTAACACATGACTGACAGAAGACCAGCTATAACACTAACACATGACTGACAGAAGACCAGCTATAACACTAACACATGACTGACAGAAGACCAGCTATAACACTAACACATGACTGACAGAAGACCAGCTATAACACTAACACATGACTGACAGAAGACCAGCTATAACACTAACACATGACTGACAGAAGACCAGCTATAACACTAACACATGACTGACAGAAGACCAGCTATAACACTAACACATGACTGACAGAAGACCAGCTATAACACTAACACATGACTGACAGAAGACCAGCTATAACACTAACACATGACTGACAGAAGACCAGCTATAACACTAACACATGACTGACAGAAGACCAGCTATAACACTAACACATGACTGACAGAAGACCAGCTATAACACTAACACATGACTGACAGAAGACCAGCTATAACACTAACACATGACTGACAGAAGACCAGCTATAACACTAACACATGACTGACAGAAGACCAGCTATAACACTAACACATGACTGACAGAAGACCAGCTATAACACTAACACATGACTGACAGAAGACCAGCTATAACACTAACACATGACTGACAGAAGACCAGCTATAACACTAACACATGACTGACAGAAGACCAGCTATAACACTAACACATGACTGACAGAAGACCAGCTATAACACTATCACATGACTGACAGAAGACCAGCTATAACACTAACACATGACTGACAGAAGACCAGCTATAACACTAACACATGACTGACAGAAGACCAGCTATAACACTAACACATGACTGACAGAAGACCAGCTATAACACTAACTAACACATGACTGACAGAAGACCAGCTATAACACTAACACATGACTGACAGAAGACCAGCTATAACACTAACACATGACTGACAGAAGACCAGCTATAACACTAACACATGACTGACAGAAGACCAGCTATAACACTAACACATGACTGACAGAAGACCAGCTATAACACTAACACATGACTGACAGAAGACCAGCTATAACACTAACACATGACTGACAGAAGACCAGCTATAACACTAACACATGACTGACAGAAGACCAGCTATAACACTAACACATGACTGACAGAAGACCAGCTATAACACTAACACATGACTGACAGAAGACCAGCTATAACACTAACACATGACTGACAGAAGACCAGCTATAACACTAACACATGACTGACAGAAGACCAGCTATAACACTAACACATGACTGACAGAAGACCAGCTATAACACTAACCACATGACTGACAGAAGACCAGCTATAACACTAACACATGACTGACAGAAGACCAGCTATAACACTAACTAACACATGACTGACAGAAGACCAGCTATAACACTAACACATGACTGACAGAAGACCAGCTATAACACTAACACATGACTGACAGAAGACCAGCTATAACACTAACACATGACTGACAGAAGACCAGCTATAACACTAACACATGACTGACAGAAGACCAGCTATAACACTAACACATGACTGACAGAAGACCAGCTATAACACTAACACATGACTGACAGAAGACCAGCTATAACACTAACACATGACTGACAGAAGACCAGCTATAACACTAACACATGACTGACAGAAGACCAGCTATAACACTAACACATGACTGACAGAAGACCAGCTATAACACTAACACATGACTGACAGAAGACCAGCTATAACACTAACACATGACTGACAGAAGACCAGCTATAACACTAACACATGACTGACAGAAGACCAGCTATAACACTAACACATGACTGACAGAAGACCAGCTATAACACTAACACATGACTGACAGAAGACCAGCTATAACACTAACACATGACTGACAGAAGACCAGCTATAACACTAACACATGACTGACAGAAGACCAGCTATAACACTAACACATGACTGACAGAAGACCAGCTATAACACTAACACATGACTGACAGAAGACCAGCTATAACACTAACACATGACTGACAGAAGACCAGCTATAACACTAACACATGACTGACAGAAGACCAGCTATAACACTAACACATGACTGACAGAAGACCAGCTATAACACTATCACATGACTGACAGAAGACCAGCTATAACACTAACACATGACTGACAGAAGACCAGCTATAACACTAACTAACACATGACTGACAGAAGACCAGCTATAACACTAACACATGACTGACAGAAGACCAGCTATAACACTAACACATGACTGACAGAAGACCAGCTATAACACTAACACATGACTGACAGAAGACCAGCTATAACACTAACACATGACTGACAGAAGACCAGCTATAACACTAACACATGACTGACAGAAGACCAGCTATAACACTAACACATGACTGACAGAAGACCAGCTATAACACTAACACATGACTGACAGAAGACCAGCTATAACACTAACACATGACTGACAGAAGACCAGCTATAACACTAACACATGACTGACAGAAGACCAGCTATAACACTAACACATGACTGACAGAAGACCAGCTATAACACTAACACATGACTGACAGAAGACCAGCTATAACACTAACACATGACTGACAGAAGACCAGCTATAACACTAACACATGACTGACAGAAGACCAGCTATAACACTAACACATGACTGACAGAAGACCAGCTATAACACTAACACATGACTGACAGAAGACCAGCTATAACACTAACACACATGACTGACAGAAGACCAGCTATAACACTAACACATGACTGACAGAAGACCAGCTATAACACTAACACATGACTGACAGAAGACCAGCTATAACACTAACACACATGACTGACAGAAGACCAGCTATAACACTAACACATGACTGACAGAAGACCAGCTATAACACTAACACATGACTGACAGAAGACCAGCTATAACACTAACACATGACTGACAGAAGACCAGCTATAACACTAACACATGACTGACAGAAGACCAGCTATAACACTAACACATGACTGACAGAAGACCAGCTATAACACTAACACATGACTGACAGAAGACCAGCTATAACACTAACACATGACTGACAGAAGACCAGCTATAACACTAACACATGACTGACAGAAGACCAGCTATAACACTAACACATGACTGACAGAAGACCAGCTATAACACTAACACATGACTGACAGAAGACCAGCTATAACACTAACACATGACTGACAGAAGACCAGCTATAACACTAACACATGACTGACAGAAGACCAGCTATAACACTAACACATGACTGACAGAAGACCAGCTATAACACTAACTACACATGACTGACAGAAGACCAGCTATAACACTAACACATGACTGACAGAAGACCAGCTATAACACTAACACATGACTGACAGAAGACCAGCTATAACACTAACACATGACTGACAGAAGACCAGCTATAACACTAACACATGACTGACAGAAGACCAGCTATAACACTAACACATGACTGACAGAAGACCAGCTATAACACTAACACATGACTGACAGAAGACCAGCTATAACACTAACACATGACTGACAGAAGACCAGCTATAACACTAACACATGACTGACAGAAGACCAGCTATAACACTAACACATGACTGACAGAAGACCAGCTATAACACTAACTAACACATGACTGACAGAAGACCAGCTATAACACTAACACATGACTGACAGAAGACCAGCTATAACACTAACACATGACTGACAGAAGACCAGCTATAACACTAACACATGACTGACAGAAGACCAGCTATAACACCAACACATGACTGACAGAAGACCAGCTATAACACTAACACATGACTGACAGAAGACCAGCTATAACACCAACACATGACTGACAGAAGACCAGCTATAACACTAACACATGACTGACAGAAGACCAGCTATAACACTAACACATGACTGACAGAAGACCAGCTATAACACTAACACATGACTGACAGAAGACCAGCTATAACACTAACACATGACTGACAGAAGACCAGCTATAACACTAACACATGACTGACAGAAGACCAGCTATAACACCAACACATGACTGACAGAAGACCAGCTATAACACTAACACATGACTGACAGAAGACCAGCTATAACACTAACACATGACTGACAGAAGACCAGCTATAACACTAACACATGACTGACAGAAGACCAGCTATAACACTACTCACATGACTGACAGAAGACCAGCTATAACACTAACACATGACTGACAGAAGACCAGCTATAACACTAACACATGACTGACAGAAGACCAGCTATAACACTAACACATGACTGACAGAAGACCAGCTATAACACTAACACATGACTGACAGAAGACCAGCTATAACACTAACACATGACTGACAGAAGACCAGCTATAACACTAACACATGACTGACAGAAGACCAGCTATAACACTAACACATGACTGACAGAAGACCAGCTATAACACTAACACATGACTGACAGAAGACCAGCTATAACACTAACACATGACTGACAGAAGACCAGCTATAACACTAACACATGACTGACAGAAGACCAGTTATAACACTAACACATGACTGACAGAAGACCAGCTATAACACTAACACATGACTGACAGAAGACCAGCTATAACACTAACACATGACTGACAGAAGACCAGCTATAACACTAACTAACACATGACTGACAGAAGACCAGCTATAACACTAACACATGACTGACAGAAGACCAGCTATAACACTAACACATGACTGACAGAAGACCAGCTATAACACTAACACATGACTGACAGAAGACCAGCTATAACACTAACACATGACTGACAGAAGACCAGCTATAACACTAACTAACACATGACTGACAGAAGACCAGCTATAACACTAACTCACATGACTGACAGAAGACCAGCTATAACACTAACACATGACTGACAGAAGACCAGCTATAACACTAACACATGACTGACAGAAGACCAGCTATAACACTAACTCACATGACTGACAGAAGACCAGCTATAACACTAACACATGACTGACAGAAGACCAGCTATAACACTAACACATGACTGACAGAAGACCAGCTATAACACTAACACATGACTGACAGAAGACCAGCTATAACACTAACACATGACTGACAGAAGACCAGCTATAACACTAACACATGACTGACAGAAGACCAGCTATAACACTAACACATGACTGACAGAAGACCAGCTATAACACCAACACATGACTGACAGAAGACCAGCTATAACACTAACAACACATGACTGACAGAAGACCAGCTATAACACCAACACATGACTGACAGAAGACCAGCTATAACACTAACTAACACATGACTGACAGAAGACCAGCTATAACACTAACACATGACTGACAGAAGACCAGCTATAACACTAACACATGACTGACAGAAGACCAGCTATAACACTAACACATGACTGACAGAAGACCAGCTATAACACTAACACATGACTGACAGAAGACCAGCTATAACACTAACACATGACTGACAGAAGACCAGCTATAACACTAACCACATGACTGACAGAAGACCAGCTATAACACTAACACATGACTGACAGAAGACCAGCTATAACACTAACACATGACTGACAGAAGACCAGCTATAACACTAACACATGACTGACAGAAGACCAGCTATAACACTAACACATGACTGACAGAAGACCAGCTATAACACTAACACATGACTGACAGAAGACCAGCTATAACACTAACACATGACTGACAGAAGACCAGCTATAACACTAACACATGACTGACAGAAGACCAGCTATAACACTAACACATGACTGACAGAAGACCAGCTATAACACTAACACATGACTGACAGAAGACCAGCTATAACACTAACACATGACTGACAGAAGACCAGCTATAACACTAACACATGACTGACAGAAGACCAGCTATAACACTAACACATGACTGACAGAAGACCAGCTATAACACTAACACATGACTGACAGAAGACCAGCTATAACACTAACAACACATGACTGACAGAAGACCAGCTATAACACTAACACATGACTGACAGAAGACCAGCTATAACACTAACACATGACTGACAGAAGACCAGCTATAACACTAACACATGACTGACAGAAGACCAGCTATAACACTAACACATGACTGACAGAAGACCAGCTATAACACTAACACATGACTGACAGAAGACCAGCTATAACACTAACACATGACTGACAGAAGACCAGCTATAACACTAACACATGACTGACAGAAGACCAGCTATAACACTAACACATGACTGACAGAAGACCAGCTATAACACTAACACATGACTGACAGAAGACCAGCTATAACACTAACTACACATGACTGACAGAAGACCAGCTATAACACTAACACATGACTGACAGAAGACCAGCTATAACACTAACACATGACTGACAGAAGACCAGCTATAACACTAACACATGACTGACAGAAGACCAGCTATAACACTAACACATGACTGACAGAAGACCAGCTATAACACTAACACATGACTGACAGAAGACCAGCTATAACACTAACACATGACTGACAGAAGACCAGCTATAACACTAACACATGACTGACAGAAGACCAGCTATAACACTAACACATGACTGACAGAAGACCAGCTATAACACTAACACATGACTGACAGAAGACCAGCTATAACACTAACTAACACATGACTGACAGAAGACCAGCTATAACACTAACACATGACTGACAGAAGACCAGCTATAACACTAACACATGACTGACAGAAGACCAGCTATAACACTAACACATGACTGACAGAAGACCAGCTATAACACCAACACATGACTGACAGAAGACCAGCTATAACACTAACACATGACTGACAGAAGACCAGCTATAACACCAACACATGACTGACAGAAGACCAGCTATAACACTAACACATGACTGACAGAAGACCAGCTATAACACTAACACATGACTGACAGAAGACCAGCTATAACACTAACACATGACTGACAGAAGACCAGCTATAACACTAACACATGACTGACAGAAGACCAGCTATAACACTAACACATGACTGACAGAAGACCAGCTATAACACCAACACATGACTGACAGAAGACCAGCTATAACACTAACACATGACTGACAGAAGACCAGCTATAACACTAACACATGACTGACAGAAGACCAGCTATAACACTAACACATGACTGACAGAAGACCAGCTATAACACTATCACATGACTGACAGAAGACCAGCTATAACACTAACACATGACTGACAGAAGACCAGCTATAACACTAACACATGACTGACAGAAGACCAGCTATAACACTAACACATGACTGACAGAAGACCAGCTATAACACTAACACATGACTGACAGAAGACCAGCTATAACACTAACACATGACTGACAGAAGACCAGCTATAACACTAACACATGACTGACAGAAGACCAGCTATAACACTAACACATGACTGACAGAAGACCAGCTATAACACTAACACATGACTGACAGAAGACCAGCTATAACACTATCACATGACTGACAGAAGACCAGCTATAACACTAACACATGACTGACAGAAGACCAGCTATAACACTAACACATGACTGACAGAAGACCAGCTATAACACTAACACATGACTGACAGAAGACCAGCTATAACACTATCACATGACTGACAGAAGACCAGCTATAACACTAACCACATGACTGACAGAAGACCAGCTATAACACTAACACATGACTGACAGAAGACCAGCTATAACACTAACACATGACTGACAGAAGACCAGCTATAACACTATCACATGACTGACAGAAGACCAGCTATAACACTAACACATGACTGACAGAAGACCAGCTATAACACTAACTAACACATGACTGACAGAAGACCAGCTATAACACTAACTAACACATGACTGACAGAAGACCAGCTATAACACTAACACATGACTGACAGAAGACCAGCTATAACACTAACACATGACTGACAGAAGACCAGCTATAACACTAACTAACACATGACTGACAGAAGACCAGCTATAACACTAACACATGACTGACAGAAGACCAGCTATAACACTAACACATGACTGACAGAAGACCAGCTATAACACTAACACATGACTGACAGAAGACCAGCTATAACACTAACACATGACTGACAGAAGACCAGCTATAACACTAACACATGACTGACAGAAGACCAGCTATAACACTAACACATGACTGACAGAAGACCAGCTATAACACCAACACATGACTGACAGAAGACCAGCTATAACACTAACTAACACATGACTGACAGAAGACCAGCTATAACACCAACACATGACTGACAGAAGACCAGCTATAACACTAACTAACACATGACTGACAGAAGACCAGCTATAACACTAACACATGACTGACAGAAGACCAGCTATAACACTAACACATGACTGACAGAAGACCAGCTATAACACTAACACATGACTGACAGAAGACCAGCTATAACACTAACACATGACTGACAGAAGACCAGCTATAACACTAACACATGACTGACAGAAGACCAGCTATAACACTAACACATGACTGACAGAAGACCAGCTATAACACTAACACATGACTGACAGAAGACCAGCTATAACACTAACACATGACTGACAGAAGACCAGCTATAACACTAACACATGACTGACAGAAGACCAGCTATAACACTAACACATGACTGACAGAAGACCAGCTATAACACTAACACATGACTGACAGAAGACCAGCTATAACACTAACACATGACTGACAGAAGACCAGCTATAACACTAACACATGACTGACAGAAGACCAGCTATAACACTAACACATGACTGACAGAAGACCAGCTATAACACTAACACATGACTGACAGAAGACCAGCTATAACACTAACACATGACTGACAGAAGACCAGCTATAACACTAACACATGACTGACAGAAGACCAGCTATAACACTAACACATGACTGACAGAAGACCAGCTATAACACTAACACATGACTGACAGAAGACCAGCTATAACACTAACTAACACATGACTGACAGAAGACCAGCTATAACACTAACACATGACTGACAGAAGACCAGCTATAACACTAACACATGACTGACAGAAGACCAGCTATAACACTAACACATGACTGACAGAAGACCAGCTATAACACTAACACATGACTGACAGAAGACCAGCTATAACACTAACACATGACTGACAGAAGACCAGCTATAACACTAACACATGACTGACAGAAGACCAGCTATAACACTAACACATGACTGACAGAAGACCAGCTATAACACTAACACATGACTGACAGAAGACCAGCTATAACACTAACACATGACTGACAGAAGACCAGCTATAACACTAACACATGACTGACAGAAGACCAGCTATAACACTAACTAACACATGACTGACAGAAGACCAGCTATAACACTAACACATGACTGACAGAAGACCAGCTATAACACTATCACATGACTGACAGAAGACCAGCTATAACACTAACACATGACTGACAGAAGACCAGCTATAACACTAACTAACACATGACTGACAGAAGACCAGCTATAACACTAACACATGACTGACAGAAGACCAGCTATAACACTAACTAACACATGACTGACAGAAGACCAGCTATAACACTAACACATGACTGACAGAAGACCAGCTATAACACTAACACATGACTGACAGAAGACCAGCTATAACACTAACTAACACATGACTGACAGAAGACCAGCTATAACACTAACACATGACTGACAGAAGACCAGCTATAACACTAACACATGACTGACAGAAGACCAGCTATAACACTAACACATGACTGACAGAAGACCAGCTATAACACTAACACATGACTGACAGAAGACCAGCTATAACACTAACACATGACTGAGTGTGAGGTGGTCTGTTCCCAGGTCTGTGCCAGCAACCCATCAGCCCTGAGGAGGGACCTGCAGTCCCAGGTACAGACCTGGGTACAGAACACCTCACACTTTGTCCTTAAGACAGCCGGTCAAATAAAATGATCCTTTAGTGCATGACTGTCATATAACTACTTTATGTCTTATTGGTAGATGCAAGGCTCAATTCACATCCATTCTGACTCTATCTGCCTAGCAATGTTTCACTGTCCAGTAGCTGGTTGAAGTTCTGGTCAATAGTAGTGCACTATATTGGGAATAGGGTGCCATTTGGGACTCATTCAGACAGAGAGAGTCATCCAGTAGGCCTCCATTTCTGTGACTGTAAAAGTCAGTCAGCCAGTCAGTCAGTCAATAGGCCTCAATTTATGTGACTGTAACAATCAGTCAGTCAGTAGGCCTCCATTTATGTGACCGTAACAGTCAGTCAGTCAATAGGCCTCCATTTCTGTGACTGTAACAGTCAGTCAGTCAGTCAGTCAGCCAGTAGACCTCCATTTATGTGACTGTAACTGTCAGTCAGCCTGTAGGCCTCCATTTCTTTGACTGTAACTGTCAGTCAGCCAGTAGGCCTCCATTTATGTGACTTTAACTGTCAGTCAGTCAGTAGGCCTCCATTTCTGTGACTGTAACAGTCAGTCAGCCAGTAGGCCTCCATTTCTGTGACTGTAACTGTCAGTCAGTCAGTAGGCCTCAATTTCTGTGACTGTAACAGTCAGTCAGGCAGTAGGCCTCCATTTATGTGACTGTAACAGTCAGTCAACCAGTAGGCATCCATTTCTGTGACTGTAACAGTCAGTCAGCCAGTCAGTCAGCCAGTAGGCCTCCATTACTGTGACTGTAACTGTCAGTCAGCCAGTAGGCCTCCATATCTGTGACTGTAACAGTCAGTCAGTCAATAGGCCTCCATTTCTGTGACTGTAACAGTTAGTCAGCCAGTAGGCCTCCATTTCTGTGACTGTAACAGTCAGTCAGCCAGTCAGTCAGCCAGTAGGCCTCCATTTCTGTGACTGTAACTGTCAGTCAGTCAGTACACTCCCTTTCTGTAACTGTAACAGTCAGTCAGTCAGTAGGCCCCATTTATCTGACTGTAACAGTCAGTCAGTCAATAGGCCTCCATTTATGTGACTGTAACAGTCAGTCAGTCATTCGGCCTCCATTTATGTGACTGTAACAGTCAGTCAGCCAGTAGGCCTCCATTTCTGTGACTGTAACTGTCAGTCAGTCAATAGGCCTCCCTTTCTGTGAATGTAACAGCCAGTCAGTCAGTAGGCCTCCATTTATGTGACTGTAACAGTCAGTCAGTCAGTAGGCCTCCATTTATGTGACTGTAACAGTCAGTCAGTCAGTAGGCCTCCATTTCTGTGACTGTAACTGTCAGTCAGTCAGTAGGCCTCCATTTCTGTGACTGTAACAGTCAGTCAGCCAGTCTGACAGCCAGTAGGCCTCCATTTCTGTGACTGTAACAGTCAGTCAGCCAGTAGGCCTCCATTTATGTGACTGTAACTGTCAGTCAGTCAGTAGGCCTCCATTTATGTGACTGTAACTGTCAGTCAGTCAGTAGGCCTCCATTTCTGTGACTGTAACAGTCAGTCAGCCAGTCAGTCAGCCAGTAGGCCTCCATTTCTGTGACTGTAACTGTCAGTCAGTCAGTAGGCCTCCATTTTTGTGACTGTAACAGTCAGTCAGTCAAACAGTAGGCCTCCATTTCTGTGACTGTAACAGTCAGCCAGTCAGTCAGCCAGTAGGCCTCCATTTCTGTGACTGTAACTATCAGTCAGTCAGTAGGCCTCCATTTCTGTGACTGTAACAGTCCGTCATCCAGTCAGTCAGCCAGTAGGCATCCATATCTGTGACTGTGACAGTCAGTCAGCCAGTAGGCCTCCATTTATGTGACTGTAACTGTCAGTCAGTCATTAGGACTCAATTTCTGTGACTGTAACAGTCAGTCAGCCAGGCAGTCAGCCAGTAGGCTTCCATTTCTGTGACTGTAACATTCAGTCAGCCAGTAGGCCTCCATTTTTGTGACTGTAACTGTCAGTCAGTCAGTAGGCCTCCATTTCTGTGACTGTAACAGTCAGTCAACCAGTAGGACTCCATTTCTGTGACTGTAACTGTCAGTCAGCCAGTCAGTCATCCTCCATTTCTGTGACTGTAAAAGTTAGTCAACCAGTAGGCCTCCATTTCTATGACTGTAACAGTCAGTCAGCCAGTCAGTCAGCCAGTAGGCCTCCATTTCTGTGACTGTAACTGTCAGTCATCCAGTAAGCCTCCATTTCTGTGACTGTATCAGTCATTCAGTCAGTAGGCCTCCATTTATGTGACTGTAACAGTCAGTCAGTCAATAGGCCTCCATTTCTGTGACTGTAACAGTTAGTCAGCCAGTAGGCCTCCATTTCTGTGACGGTAACAGTCCTTCAGCCAGTCAGTCAGCCAGTAGGCCTCCATTTCTGTGACTGTAACAGTTAGTCAACCAGTAGGCCTCCATTTCTGTGACTGTAACAGTCAGTCAGCCAGTAGGCCTCCATTTCTGTGACTCTAACAGTCAGTCAGCCAGTAGGACTCCATTTCTGTGACTGTAACAGTCAGTCAGCCAGTCAGTCAGTAGGCCTCCCTTTCTGTGACTCGAACAGTCAGTCAGCCAGTAGAACTCCATTTCTGTGACTGTACCTGTCAGTCAGTCAGTAGTACTCCATTTATGTGACTGTAACTGTCAGTCAGTCAGTAGGCCTCCATTTCTGTGACTGTAACTGTCAGTCAGTCAGTAGGCCTCCATTTATGTGACTGTAACTGTCAGTCAGTCAGTAGTACTCCATTTCTGTGACTGTAACTGTCAGTCAGTCAGTAGGCCTCCATTTCTGTGACTGTAACAGTCAGTCAGCCAGTAGGCCTACATTTCTGTGACTGTAACTGTCAGTCAGTCAGTAGGCCTCCATTTCTGTGACTGTAACAGTCAGTCAGCTAGTCTATCAGCCCGTAGGCCTCCATTTCTGTGACTGTAACAGTCAGTCAGCCAGTAGGCCTCCATTTATGTGACTGTAACTGTCAGTCAGTCAGTAGGCCTCCATTTATGTGACTGTAACTGTCAGTCAGTCAGTAGGCCTCCATTTCTGTGACTGTAACAGTCAGTCAGCCAGTCAGTCAGCCAGTAGGCCTCCATTTCTGTGACTGTAACTGTCAGTCAGTCAGTAGGCCTCCATTTCTGTGACTGTAACAGTCAGCCAGTCAGTCAGCCAGTAGGCCTCCATTTCTGTGACTGTAACTGTCAGTCAGTCAGTAGGCCTCCATTTCTGTGACTGTAACAGTTCGTCAGCCAGTCAGTCAGCCAGTAGGCATCCATATCTGTGACTGTGACAGTCAGTCAGCCAGTAGGCCTCCATTTATGTGACTGTAACTGTCAGTCAGTCATTAGGCCTCAATTTCTGTGACTGTAACAGTCAGTCAGCCAGGCAGTCAGCCAGTAGGCTTCCATTTCTGTGACTGTAACAGTCAGTCAGCCAGTAGGCCTCCATTTTTGTGACTGTAACTGTCAGTCAGTCAGTAGGCCTCCATTTCTGTGACTGTAACAGTCAGTCAGCCAGTAGGCCTCCATTTCTGTGACTGTAACAGTCAGTCAACCAGTAGGACTCAATTTCTGTGACTGTAACTGTCAGTCAGCCAGTCAGTCATCCTCCATTTATGTGACTGTAAAAGTTAGTCAACCAGTAGGCCTCCATTTCTGTGACTGTAACAGTCAGTCAGCCAGTCAGTCAGCCAGTAGGCCTCCATTTCTGTGACTGTAACTGTCAGTCAGCCAGTAAGCCTCAATTTCTGTGACTAACAGTCATTCAGTCAGTAGGGCTCCATTTATGTGACTGTAACAGTCAGTCAGTCAATTGGCCTCCATTTCTGTGACTGTAACAGTCAGTCAGCCAGTAGGCCTCCATTTCTGTGACTGTACCTGTCAGTCAGTCAGTAGTACTCCATTTATGTGACTGTAACTGTCAGTCAGTCAGCAGGCCTCCATTTCTGTGACTGTAACTGTCAGTCAGTCAGTAGGCCTCCATTTATGTGACTGTAACAGTCAGTCAGCCAGTAGGACTCAATTTCTGTGACTGTAACTGTCAGTCAGCCAGTCAGTCATCCTCCATTTCTGTGACTGTAAAAGTTAGTCAACCAGTAGGCCTCCATTTCTGTGACTGTAACAGTCAGTCAGCCAGTCAGTCAGCCAGTAGGCCTCCATTTCTGTGACTGTAACAGTCAGTCAGTCATTCAGTCAGCCAGTAGACCTCCATTTATGTGACTGTAACTGTCAGTCAGCCTGTAGGCCTCCATTTATTTGACTGTAACTGTCAGTCAGCCAGTAGGCCTCCATTTATGTGACTTTAACTGTCAGTCAGTCAGTAGGCCTCCATTTCTGTGACTGTAACTGTCAGTCAGTCAGTAGTAGTCCATTTCTGTGACTGTAACTGTCAGTCAGTCAGTAGGCCTCCATTTCTGTGACTGTAACAGTCAGTCAGCCAGTTAGTCAGCCAGTAGGCCTCCCTTTCTGTGACTGGAACAGTCAGTCAGCCAGTAGGCCTCCATTTCTGTGACTGTAACTGTCAGTCAGTCAGTAGGCCTCCATTTCTGTGACTATAACAGTCAGTCAGCCAGTAGGACTCAATTTCTGTGACTGTAACTGTCAGTCAGCCAGTCAGTCATCCTCCATTTCTGTGACTGTAAAAGTTAGTCAACCAGTAGGCCTCCATTTTTGTGACTGTAACAGTTAGTCAGCCAGTCAGTCAGCCAGTAGGCCTCCATTTCTGTGACTGTAACTGTCAGTCATCCAGTAAGCCTCCATTTCTGTGACTGTATCAGTCATTCAGTCAGTAGGCCTCCATTTATGTGACTGTAACAGTCAGTCAGTCAATAGGCCTCCATTTCTGTGACTGTAACAGTTAGTCAGCCAGTAGGCCTCCATTTCTGTGACGGTAACAGTCTGTCAGCCAGTCAGTCAGCCAGTAGGCCTCCATTTCTGTGACTGTAACAGTTAGTCAACCAGTAGGCCTCCATTTCTGTGACTGTAACAGTCAGTCAGCCAGTAGGCCTCCATTTCCGTGACTGTAACAGTCAGTCAGCCAGTAGGACTCCATTTCTGTGACTGTAACTGTCAGTCAGTCAGTAGGCCTCCATTTCTGTGACTGTAACTGTCAGTCAGTCAGTAGGCCTCCATTTCTGTGACTGTAACTGTCAGTCAGTCAGTAGTACTCCATTTCTGTGACTGTAACTGTCAGTCAGTCAGTAGGCCTCCATTTCTGTGACTGTAACAGTCAGTCAGCCAGTAGGCCTACATTTCTGTGACTGTAACAGTCAGTCAGCCAGTAGGCCTCCATTTCTGTGACTGTAACAATCAGTCAGCCAGTCAGTCAGTCAGTAGGCCTCAATTTATGTGACTGTAACAGTTAGTCAATCAGTAGGCCTCCATATCTGTGACTGTAACAGTCAGTCAGCCAGTCAGCCAGTCAGCCAGCCAGTAGGCCTCCATTTCTGTGACTGTAACTGTCAGTCATCCAGTAAGCCTCCATTTCTGTGACTGTAACAGTCATTCAGTCAGTAGGCCTCCATTTCTGTGACTGTAACAATCAGTCAGTCAATAGGCCTCCATTTCTGTGACTGTAACAGTTAGTCAGCCAGTAGGCCTCCATTTCTGTGACGGTAACAGTCCGTCAGCCAGTCAGTCAGCCAGTAGGCCTCCATTTCTGTGACTGTAACAGTTAGTCAACCAGTAGGCCTCCATTTCTGTGACTGTAACAGTCAGTCAGCCAGTAGGCCTCCATTTCTGTGACTGTAACAGTCAGTCAGCCAGTAGGCCTCCATTTCTGTGACTGTAACAATCAGTCAGCCAGTCAGTCAGTCAGTAGGCCTCAATTTATGTGACTGTAACAGTTAGTCAATCAGTAGGCCTCCATTTCTGTGACAGAAACAGTCAGTCAGCCAGTAGGCCTCCATTTCTGTGACTGTAACTGTCAGTCAGTCAGTAGGCCTCCATTTATGTGACTGTAACAGTCAGTCAGCCAGTCAGTCAGCCAGTAGGCCTCCATTTCTGTGACGGTAACAGTCAGTCAGCCAGTCAGTCAGCCAGTAGGCCTCCATATCTGTGACTGTAACAGTCAGTCAGTAGGCCTCCATTTATGTGACTGTAACAGTCAGTCAGTCAATAGGCCTCCATTTCTGTGACTGTAACAGTTAGTCAGCCAGTAGGCCTCCATTTCTGTGACTGTAACAGTCAGTCAGCCAGTCAGTCAGCCAGTAGGCGTCCATTTATGTGATTGTAACAGTTAGTCAAGCAGTAGGCCTCCATTTATGTGACTGTAACAGTCAGTCAGCCAGTAGGCCTCCATTTCTGTGACTGTACTGTCAGTCAGTCAGTAGGCCTCCATTTCTGTGACTGTAACAGTCAGTCAGCCAATATGCCTCCATTTATGTGACTGTAACTGTCAGTCAGTCAGTCAGTAGGCCTCCATTTCTGTGACTGTAACAGTCAGTCAGCCAGTCAGTCAGCCAGTAGGCCTCCATTTATGTGACTGTAACAGTCAGTCAGCCAGTCAGTCAGCAGGCCTCCTTTTCTGTGATTGTAACAGAGTCCATTTACTGGGAGATGCTATCAGGCATGGTCGGGAACTCCGGCCCATTGGAACCAATCAGAGCCCGGGATTAATGGATGCGTCCGTCTCTCTCCTCCAGCTGACTTTGCTCATCCTCTGTTGATCTCTCTCTGACCAGCAGAGCAGGAGGATCAATGATGTTGTCATTGGGATATTATTTGTTCAAGAAGATAAAATATCTGGTTAGTTTGTTGTTGAGAAACCATCGATAACACTTTGATTATAGTGGGGATACTATCACCCTAACCCTTACATAGTGCACTACTTTTGATCAGAGTCGAATCGGCTTTAAAGAGAACATGGTGCCATTTGGGATGAGATCATGACATCACCTACTAAAGACCTCATCATGACATTCGAGAAATTGTCAAATTCTGATAAATAAATAATGTTTGTTGTTGAGGTAGACACATTGATAACACTTTATGTACAGTGAGGGGAAAAAAGTATTCGATCCCCTGCTGATTTTGTACGTTTGCCCACTGACAAAGACATGATCAGTCTATAATTTTAATGGTAGGTTTATTTGAACAGTGAGAGACAGAATAACAGCAACAAAAATCCAGAAAAACCCATGTCAAATATGTATAAATTGATTTGCATTTTAATGAGGGAAATAAGTATTTGACCCCCTCTCAATCAGAAAGATTTCTGGCTCCCAGGTGTCTTTTATACAGGTAACGAGCTGAGATTAGGAGCACACTCTTAAAGGGAGTGCTCCTAATCTCAGCTTGTTACCTGTATAAAAGACACCTGTCCACAGAAGCAATCAATCAATCAGATTCCAAACTCTCCACCATGGCCAAGACCAAAGAGCTCTCCAAGGATGTCAGGGACAAGATTGTAGACCTATACAAGGCTGGAATGGGCTACAAGACCATCGCCAAGCAGCTTGGTGAGAAGGTGACAACAGTTGGTGCACTATATAAGGAGAGGGGTGCATTTAGGAATGTGTTTAGTCTGATATAAACTGTGTTCAATATAGACCCAGGACAAGGACCTATATTGACAAGTTTATGATCACATCTATGTACATATCAAGGAGTCACTCAGTAAAACAACAACATTAGTCAGCAAGAACCCGGAAGTTGTCTTTATTGTCGTGGGTTATTTTAAATAAGCATGTTTAAAACAAATTCATCCAAACTATCACCAACATGTATCCTCCCCACGAGAGGAAACAACATGCTGGACCTAACATGCTATGACACGTACAAAGCCATCCCCTGCCCCCACTTGGGCCAATCAGATCAGGTCTCTCTGTTCCTCGCCTACAAGCAGCAACTCAAGAGGGAGCCACCAACACAGAGAATAGTGAGGCGCTGGACAGAGGAGGCAGACTCAATGCTGCAGGACTGTTTTGACAATACTGATTGGTTCAAAGATTCATCCAATAAGGACTCATCCATCAACATTGAGGAATATACACTACATGACCAAAAGTATGTGGACACCTGCTCGACGAACATCTCATTCCAAAATCATGGGCATTAATATGGAGTTGGTCCCCCCTTTGCTGCTATAACAGCCTCCACTCTTCTGGGAAGGCATTCCACTAGATTTAGGAACATTGCTGCAGGGACTTGCTTCCATTCAACTACAAGAGCATTGGTGAGGTCGGGCACTGATGATGGGCGATTAGGCCTGGCTCGCAGTCGGAATCCAATTAATTCCAAAGGTGTTCGATGGGGTTGAGGTCAGGGCTCTGTGCAGGCCAGTCAAGTTCTTCCACGTCGATCTCAACAAACCATTTCTGTATGGACCTCGCTTTGTGCATGGGGGCATTATCATTCTGAAACAGGAAAGGGCCTTCCCCAAACTGTTGCCACAAAGCTGGAAGCACAGAATCATCTAGCATGTCAGTGTATGATGTAGCGTTAAGATTTCCCTTCACTGGAACTAAGGGGCCTAGCCCGAACCATGAAAAACAGCCCCAGACCATTATTCCTCCTCCACCAAACTTTACAGTTGGCACTATGCATTGGGGCAGGTAGCGTTCTTCTGGCATCCGCCAAACCCAGATTCGTCCGTCGGACTGCCAGATGGTGAATTGTGATTCATCACTCCAGAGAATGCGTTTCCACTGCTCCAGATTCCAATGACGGCGAGCTTTACACCACTCCAGCCGACGCTTGGCATTGCGCATGGTGATCTTCGGCTTGTGTGCGGCTGCTCGGCCATGGAAACCCATTTCATGAAGCTCCCGACGAACAGTTCTTGTGCTGACGTTGCTTCCAGAGGCAGTTTGGAACACGGTAGTGAGTGTTGCAACCGAGGACAGACAATTTTTACACATTACACGCTTCAGCACTCGGCGGTCCCGTTCTGTGTGGCCTACCACTTCGCTGCTGAGCCATTGTTGATCCTAGATGTTTTACCTGTGCACTTATTTCCCTCATTAAAATGCAAATACATTTACAACATTTTTGACATGCGTTTTTCTGCATTTTTTTGTTCAAATAAACCTACCAATAAAATTATAGACTGATCATGTCTTTGTCAGTGGGCAAACGTACAAAATCAGCAGGGGATCAAATACTTTTTTCCCTCACTGTAGAACAAATAAAAACTTGAACTTAATATTTGAATGATTCATGTGGCGTTGACGGTGTTGTCTTTCAGCACGCTGCTAGGGATAAAGACTCCTTTAGAAGACCAAAAGGTTCAGGGAGAGAGTCTACGTCCAAAATGGCACCCTTTTCCCTATATAGTGCACTCTGGGCCATTTGGGCTGCAGAGGAAGGTTATATATATATTTGAAGTGCTACAAGAGGAGAGATCTCTGTGTCTGTGTGTCTGTCTGAAGAGAGGCTGCTGACAGTAGTAATATTTCATTCATCTGGATCCTTTAATGGGGCCTAGCAGGGGAACCCTGCCTCAAACACACCAATAACCACACACACACACACACACACACACACACACACACACACACACACACACACACACACACACACACGCACACACACGCACACACACACACACACACACACACACGCACGCATGGACACACACACAGGACAATAAGAGTACAGCACCCAAACAACACATAATGTTTATCACCCTTCTCTACAGCACCCAAACAACACAGAATGTTTATCATGGCACATCCAGCAACACAGAATGTTTATCATGGCACATCCAACAACACATAATGTTTATCATGGCACATCCAACAACACATAATGTTTATCATGGCACATCCAACAACACATAATGTTTATCATGGCACATCCAACAACACATAATGTTTATCATGGCACATCCAACAACACAGAATGTTTATCATGGCACATCCAACAACACATAATGTTTATCATGGCACATCCAACAACAGAGTTTCACCCAGGCAGTGCTCTCTGTCACATTTTAGGGGGACAACATTCTCTCTCAAACCCAATATTCCATCAGTCATCAAATCAGATTAGAGGATCTAAGGCTTTGCTTTTCATAATGACAGACGCAAACCAGACCACATCAGAGGAGTATCTGTCAACTCTGTAATCTCAGATTACAGCGTCGTAGCTTTACAGCGTTCTTCCCAGGGCCACATGTGGAGTTTAATCCCAGGAGCAGCAGGAAATCAGAGAGGACAGAGTCAACTGCTCTGATTACTGTTCATTTGGGACACATCAGAGTCACCCAGGCCACAACCTCTTCGGTACTGAACCAACCAGGCCAAACCCTCATCAGAACTGACTCAACCAGACAGGCCAAACCCTCATCAGAACTGAATCAACCAGACAGGCCACACCCTTTTCAGCACTGAACCAACCAGACCACACCCTCTTTAGCACTGAACCAACCAGACCACACCCTCTTTAGCACTGAACCAACCAGGCCACACCCTTTTCAGCACTGAACCAACCAGACCACACCCTCTTTAGCACTGAACCAACCAGACCACACCCTCTTTAGCACTGAACCAACCAGGCCACACCCTTTTCAGCACTGAACCAACCAGACCACACCCTCTTTAGCACTGAACCAACCAGACCACACCCTCTTTAGCACTGAACCAACCAGACCACACCCTTTTCAGCACTGAAGAGAACTTGACAACAACAAAGTGTATTTGGTTTAGTATGTTTCTCTATTGTGTTTCTACAGTATAGTATTGCAGTGCATTATTGTGTTTCTACAGTATTGTATTGCAGTGCATTATTGTGTTTCTACAGTATTGTATTTGTAATTATTATGGATCCATATTAACTGCTGCCAAGTAATGGAAAAACATGACAATACATTCACAGATTTCGCAACACACTGTGTGCCCTCAGGCCCCTACTCCACCACTACCACATATCTACAATACAAAATCAATGTGCACGTGTGTGTATAGAGAATGATGTCCCCCTAAAATGTGACAGAGTGCACTGCCTGGGCCCCGTGTAGCTCAGTTGGTAGAGCATGGCGTTTGCAACGCCAGGGTAGTGGGTTCGATTCCCACGGGGGGCCAGTATGAAAAATGTATGCACTCACAAAAAAAAAAACGGTAAGTCGCTCTGGATAAGAGTGTCTGCTAAATGACTAAAATGTAAATGTATAGTATGTATTTTATCATGTGTGTGTGCTTGTGTCTGTGCCTATGTTTGTGTTGCTTCACAGTCCCCGCTGTTCCATGAGGTGTATTTTTATCTGTTTTTTAAATCTAATTTTACTGCTGGCATCAGTTACTTGATGTGGAATAGAGTTATATGTAGTCATGGCTCTATGTAGTACTGTGCACCTCCCATAGTCTGTTCTGGACTTGGGGACTGTGAAGAGACCTCTGGTGGCATGTCTTGTGGGGTATGCATGGGTGTCTGAGCTGTGTGCCAGTAGTTCAAACAGACAGCTCGGTGTATTCAACATGTCAATACCTCTCACAAATACAAGGAGTGATGAAGTCAATCTCTCCTCCACTTTGAGCCAGCAGAGATTGACATGCATATTATTAATGTTTGCTCTCTGTGTACATCCAAGACCAGCCGTGCTGCCCTGTTCTGAGCCAATTGTAATTTTCCAAAGTCCCTCTTTGTGGCACCTGACCACACTACTGAACAGTAGTCCAGGTGTGACAAAACTAGGGCCTGTAGGACCTGCCTTGTTGATAGTGTTGTTAAGAAGGTAGAGCAGCGCTTTATTATGGACAGACTTCTCCCCATCTTAGCTACTGTTGTATCAACATGTTTTGACCATGACAGTTTACAATCCAGGGTTACTCCAAGCAGTTTAGTCTCCTCAACTTGCTCAATTTCTATATATTTTCTGACAAGATTAAGTTGAGGTTTAGGGTTTAGTGAATGATTTGTCCCAAGTACAATGCTTTTCGTTTTTGAAATATTTAGGACTAACTTATTCCTTGCCAGCCATTCTGAAACTAACTGCAGCTCTTTGTTAAGTGTTGCAGTCATTTCAGTCTCTGTAGTAGCTGACATGTATAGATTTGAGTCATCCGCATACATAGACACACTGGCTTTACTCAAAGCCAGTGGCATGTCATTAGTAAAGATTGAAAAAAGTAATGGGCCTAGACAGCTGCCCTGGGGAATTCCTGATTCTACCTGGATTATGTTGGAGAGGCTTCCATTAAAGAACACCCTCTGTGTTCTGTTAGACAGGTAACTCTTTATCCACAATATAGAAAGGGGTGTAAAGCCATAACACATACATTTTTCCAGCAGCAGACTATGATCGATAATGTCAAAAGCCGCACTGAAGTCTAACAAGACAGCCCCCACAATCATTTTATCATCAATTTCTCTCAGTCAATCATCAGTCATTTGTGTAAGTGCTGTGCTTGTTGAATGTCCTTCCCTATAAGCGTGCTGAAAGTTTGTTGTCAATTTGTTTACTGTAAAATAGCATTGTATCTGGTCAAACACAATTTTTTCCAATAGTTTACTAAGGGTTGGTAACAGGCTGATTGGTCGGCTATTTGAGCCAGTAAAGGGGGCTTTACTATTCTTAGGTAGGGGAATAACTTTTGCTTCCCTCCAGGCCTGAGGGCACACACTTTCTAGTAGGCTTAGATTGAAAATATGGCAAATAGGAGTGGCAATATCATTCACTATTATCCTCAGTAATTTTCCATCCAAGTTGTCAGACCCCAGTGGCTTGTCATTGTTGATAGACAACAATAATGTTTTCACCTCTTCCACACTCACTTTACGGAATTCAAAATTACAATTCTTGCCTTTCATAATTTGGTCAGATATACTTGGATGTGTAATGTCAGCATTTGCTGCTGGCATGTCATGCCTAAATTTACTAATCTTGCCAATGAAAAAATCATTAAAGTACTTGGCAATATCAGTTGGTTTTGTGATGAATGAGCCATCTGATTAAATGAATGATGGCGCTGAGTTTGCCTTTTTTCCCAAAATGAAATTGAAGGTGCTCCAAAGCTTTTTACTATCATTCTTTATGTCATTTATCCATGTTTCATAGTGTAGTTTCTTCTTCTTTTTATTCAATTTAGTCACATGATTTCTCAATTTGCAGTGCGTTTGCCAATCGGTTGTGCAGCCAGACTTATTTGCTTGCATCTATCTACATGTTTTTGCTGTAACAGTGCAGGCTGTAGAGGAGTTAGTAAAGGAGTAGTAACAGTCTGGGCATGGCCGTTGGGTTCTTCTCAAAACATCTGAATAGTCTGATGGTGATGATTATATCTGCTTACAACTTCTTAGGCACCCTGCAGGGCCCCAAGGCTATTTAAATGTAGTATTTGTATAATTCATACAATCTTAAAGTTAAAACTACTTGTTTTCATAATTTGGCTGCTTGGCTAAGGGTCATTTTAACACTGTGTTATAATTGCCATGACAACACCTCATGTGGTTAGCAAGAGACTACAGTAGAGACACATTCATGGCCATGTTTAGCCAACACAAAGTGGTGAGCATTATGCCCGTTTGTCTGTCTGTCTGTCTGTCTGTCTGTCTGTCTGTCTGTCTGTCTGTCTGTCTGTCTGTCTGTCTGTCTGTCTGTCTGTCTGTCTGTCTGTCTGTCTGTCTGTCTGTCTGTCTGTCTGTCTGTGATGTCCAAGTTGAGCATTATGCCCGTTTGGCTGTCTGTCTGTCTGTGATGTCCATGTTTAGCCAACAGAAAGTGGTGAGCATTATGCCCGTTTGAATTCTTGGAGATTAATGCTCAGGACAGTATGTGAAAAAATACAGCTGGTGGAAAAACTCCTTTCACCCTAAAGAACAAACATTTGGCCATAACAAGAGCAGATAGTGAGATATTTGGCTGTAACGTTGAAAGCAGGGAGACAGAGAGACAGAGAGCCTACTGAGGACGTTTCATCCTACTGAGGACGTTTCATCACTCTAGCTGGGTTATGTTTCGCCCTGAGTCTCCACTACTATGATAAACATCTCTGGGATTCACACTAGAATGTCTGTCTGTCTGTCTGTCTGTCTGTGATGTCTGTCTATCTGTCTGTCTGTGATGTCTGTCTGTCTGTGATATCTGTCTGTCTGTCTGTGATGTCTGTCTGTCTGTCTGGTATAACCATACTGACAGATGTTGATCCAGTGTTTATAGTGATGATATAACCATAGGTTATGCATTTGAATCTCATCACGGACAACTTTAGCATTTCAGCTCATTAGCAATTTTGCAAATACTTACTACTTTTTAAATACTTAGCAAATACTTAGCATGTTAGCTAACCCTTCCCCTAACCTTAACCCTAACCTTAACCTCTAGCCTAGCTAACATTAGCCACCTAGCTAACGTTAGTGTTAGCCACCAAGCTAACAAATTGGAATCCGTAACATATCATACGTTTTGGCAAATTCGTAAAAATGTAAAAAATTGCAATTCATAACATGTCATATGAATTGTAATCCATACCATACGAAACATAACATATGCTAACTGAAATGTGACGTATTCACATGTACTATGTTACGTCTACCCCTGAGTCCAGGTTGACACTAGACTGGGCTGCCTGTCATTCATTAACAACAGGACATAGATTATATAGATTTCCAATGTCCTCCAGCATCTAAGTTAGTATAGATATAGATATCGTTATTATAGATCTCCAGCGCGTTGTGTTGCTGTTCTATGTTAAAGTGGGTTATATCTGGTCCTGGAAACATTAAAGGCTGCCTCCCTATTTAGTGAACTGCTTTTGGGTGGGGAGGAGGTGAAGAATGGGTGAGGGGTGTGGAGGAGGAGAGGAGCGGGAGAAGAGGTGTACACAGAGAGACAGGTGAGAGACGACTCAGAACGGTCTGTCTGTCACTGTCTCTCACCGTGTTACCTCTAGTTAGCTCTGCTCTCAGCTCCTAACACACACCACCACCACAACCTGAGAGTGCTCAGAGGCATGAGGGAGAGAGGGAGAGAGGGAGGAAGGGAAGGAAGGAAGGAAGGAAGGAAGGAAGGAAGGAAGGAAGGAAGGAAGGAAGGAAGGAAGGAAGGAAGGAAGGAAGGAAGGAAGGAAGGAAGGAAGGAAGGAAGAAAGGAAGGAAGGAAGGGAGGACTGGAGTGGTGAGAGGCTATGCATTTAACAAGCCTCTGAGGTCCCACCCAGTCTCCAACCCCATGGTCAGGTGACAGCGAGAGCAGGCTCTGAGCTCACAGTGGAACAGAACACACTATGAGGGGTGGGAGAGGAGTGGAGGGTCATAGTAGTAGTGTGTTGGTTCTTACCTGTCTGGCTGCGTCTCTGAGCGTACGCCACCACCACAGCAGCTAGCACCACGCAGCACAGCAACGTTACGGTGTTGGCCATCTGGAGACAGAGACACAGAGGAGCATGTCAGAGTTCTGCTGGGTCAGGGAGGGACGGGACCGCACGGTCCGACTGGCTGAAGGGAGACAGTCAGACGCCTCGGTCAGCGCCTTGGTCAGACGCCTCAGAACTGAAAGAGAGGCTTTCCCTTTCCTTCTCTCTGTTTCTTTTCCCTTTATATCCTACTATAGGGCTAACACACTACATGACTACAGGGCTAACACACTACATGACTACAGGGCTAACACACTACATTACTACAGGGCTAACACTCTACAGTCCATGTGGGTTTTAATGACATTATGAAGGGCAGCTCTGAACAGTTGAAACTGGATTTCAAAGAGCTGATTGACGCTCTGCTAGACACAAATAAAATACCCATCATATCTGGCCCTGTGCCCTCTCTGAATCGTGGCATTGAACGCTTTAGCAGGATTCTTTCTCTTCACACTGGCTACGTGATTATTGCAGCTCAATGGGTGTAACTTTTGTTGACAATTTCGATACCTTTTGGAAACAAAACACGTTTTATAAGGAGGATGGGATCCACCCAAATCATTTGTGTTCCTGGATCCTCTCTCAGCATTATAAGGCTGTGTTGAGACAATGACTTTTCAATGACCCAAGCCCAGCTCAGTTAATCCCTACCATTGTGTCACTGAGTCATCATGATGCTTTAGCATTATACCAGGGGGCATTGGTAGACACAATGTAAGTAACCTAATTTATGTTCCTCTAACTGCCCTGAATGCCTCTGCTGATCCTACAGTTATTGTATGCAGCAATCATGTGCCTATGAACCAGATTTATGATGTTAGCACTGAGGTGGTGTGCCCTAGTAGGAAGTCCACTGTGTGCAGCTCAGCCTGCACTAACATAAATAACATGAGAATATCTACTTCTGCTAAGCTTCCCAGTAAAGCAATGAAAACAATCAAGCATCCCAGAAAAGTGCTCAAAATAGCCCACGTTAACATATGTAGCTTAAGAAACAAGGTTGATGAAATCAATAATTTACTAGTAACAGATGACATTCATATTCTGACTATCTCTGAAACTCACTGTAGATAATACCTTTGGTGATACAGTGGTAGCAATACAAGATTACAACATTTACAGAAAATACAGAAATGCCAATGGTGGAGGTGTTGCTGTTTATATTCAGAACCACATTCCTGTAAAGATTAGAGAGGATGTGATGAGGTGATTTTTATGGAGTCAGGCACAGGAGGGTAAATCATAGAATAACAGGATTTATTCTGAACCACAGAGTTACTCAGTAATGCGTAAAAACACTCCAGTGCGCAAAACAGGGGCACTGGAAAATACAAGGCACACTGAGAATATTCCCGGCGATACAAAATACACGGAGCTCCACCGAGCTTCTCTCTCCTCCACAATAAACAATCAGACACAAAGACAAGGGGGCAGAGTGAACACTGATACAGGTACTAATGAGGGGATAGGAACCAGGTGTGTGTAATAAACAAGACAAAACAAATGGAATGATGAGATGAGGAGCGGCAGTGGCTAGAAGGCCGGTGACGAAAAACCCCGAAGCCTGCCCGAACAAGGAGAGGAGGCAGTCTCGGAGATAGTCGTGACAGAGGATCTCATGTTAAATACTGTTTTAGTAATATGGCTACAGGTTCATCTGCCTCACCTAAAGCCCGTTCTGGTGGGAAGCTGCTATAGACCACCAAGTGCTAACTGTCAGTATGATAATAATATGTGTGAAATGCTTGATAATCTATGTGATATCAACAGAGAAGTATATTTTCTGGGTGATTTAAATATTGACTGGCTTTCATCAAGCAGCCCACTCAACAAAAAGCTTCAAACTGTAACCAGTGCCTGCAACCTGGTTCAGGTTATCTGTCAACCTACCAGGGTAGTTACAAACAGCATAGATATGAAACAATCAAATCACATCTTTACTAATGCAGCAGAACTAATACAGTGTATAAGAGGTCATATAATAAGTTTCGTAGTGATTCCTATGTTGTTGATGTAAAAAAATATTTGTTGGTTCGTGGTGTGTAATGAGGAGCAAACAGACGCTGCACTTGACACATTTATGAAATTGCTTATCCCAGTTACTAATAAGCATGCACCCATTAAGAAAATGGCTGTAAAAACTGTTAAATCCCCGTGGATTGATGAGGAATTGAACAATCGTATGGTTGAGAGGGATGAGGCAAAGGAGATGGCAAATAAGTCTGGCTGCACAACCGATTGGCAAACGTACTGCAAATTGAGAAATCATGAGACTAAACTTAATAAAGAGAAGAAGAAACTACACTATGAAACAAAGATAAATGACATACAGAATGATAGTAAAAAGCTTTGGAGCACCTTCAATTCAATTTTGGGAAATAAGTCAAACTCAGCTCCATCATTCATTGAATCAGATGGCTCATTCATCACAAAACCAACTGATATTGCCAAGAACTTTAATTATTTTTTCATTTGCAAGATTAGTAAATTTAGGCATGACATGCCAGCAACAAACGCTGACACTACACATCCAAGTATATCTGACCAAATTATGAAAGACAAGCACTGTAATTTTGAATTCCGTAAAGTGAGTGTGGAAGAGGTGAAAACATTATTGTTGTCTATCAACAATGACAAGCCACCAGGGTCTGACAACTGGGATTGAAAATTACTGAGGATAATATTTGCCATATATTCAATTTAAGCCTACTAGAAAGTGTGTGCCCTCAGGCCTGGAGGGAAGCTAAAGTCATTCCGCTACCTAAGAATAGTAAAGCCCCCTTAATTGTCTCAAATAGCCGACCAATCAGCCTGTTACCATCCCTTCGTAAAGTTTTGGAAAGAATAGTGTTTGACCAGATACAACGCTATTTTACAGAAAACAAATTGACAACTTTCAGCACGCTTATAGGGAAGGACATTCAACAAGCACAGCAGTTACACAAATGACTGATGGTTGGCTGAGAGAAATTGATGATAAAAAGATTGTGGGGTTATTTTGTTAGACTTAGACTGTTTGTCTGTTGAAGAAAAACGTATGTGTTATTGCTTTACACCCCCTGCTATATTGTGGATAAAGAGTTACCTGTCTAACAGAACAGAAGAGGGTGTTCTTTAATGGAAGCCTCTCCAACATAATCCATGTAGAATCCGGAATTCTCCAGGGCAGCTGTCTAGGCCCCTTACTTTTTTCAATCTTTACTAATGACATGCCACTGGCTTTGAGTAAAGACAGAGTGTCTATGTATGCGGATGACTCAACACTATACACGTCAGCTGCTACAGCGACTGAAATAACAGCAACACTTAACAAAGAGCTGCAGTTAGTCTCAGAATGGGTGGCAAGGATTAAGTTAGTCCTAAATATTTAAAAACTAAAAGTATTGTATTTGGGACAAATCATTCACTAAACCCTAAACATCAACTGAATCTTGTAATAAATAATGGCCTGGAGGGAAGCAAAAGTTATTCCTCTACCTAAGAATAGTAAAGCCCCCTTTTACTGGCTCAAATAGCCGACCAATCAGCCTGTTACCAACCCTTAGTAAACTATTGGAAAAAATTGTGTTTGACCAGATACAATGCTATTTTACAGTAAACAAATTGACAACAAACTTTCAGCACGCTTATAGGGAAGGACATTCAACAAGCACAGCACTTACACAAATGACTGATGATTGGCTGAGAGAAATTGATGATAAAATGATTGTGGGGGCTGTCTTGTTAGACTTCAGTGCAGCTTTTGACATTATCAATCATAGTCTGCTGCTGGAAAAACGTATGTGTTATGGCTTTACTTTTTTCAATCTTTACTAATGACATGCCACTGGCTTTGAGTAAAGCCAGAGTGTCTATGTATGCGGATGACTCAACACTATACATGTCAGCTACTACAGCGACTGAAATGACTGCAACACTTAACAAAGAGCTGCAGTTAGTTTCAGAATGGCTGGCAAGGAATAAGTTAGTCCTATATATTTCAAAAACGAAAAGCATTGTATTTGGAACAAATCATTCACTAAACCATAAAACTCAACTAAATCTTGTCAGAAAATATATAGAAATTGAGCAAGTTGAGGAGACTAAACTGCTTGGAGTAACATTGGATTGTAAACTGTCATGGTCAAAACATGTTGATACAACAGTAGCTAAGATGGGGAGAAGTCTGTCTATAATAAAGCGCTGCTCTGCTTTAACAACACTATCAACAAGGCAGGTCCTACATGCCCTAGTTTTGTCGCACCTGGACTACTGTTCAGTTGTGTGGTCAGGTGCCACAAAGAGGGACTTAGGAAAATTACAATTGGCTCAGAACAGGGAAGCACGGCTGGCCCTTAGATGTACACAGAGAGCAAACATTAATAATATGCATGTCAATCTCTCCTGGCTCAAAGTGGAGGAGAGATTGACTTCATCACTACTTGTATTTGTGAGAGGTATTGACATGTTGAATTCACCGAGCTGTCTGTTTGAACGACTAGCACACAGCTCAGACACCCATGCATAACCCACAAGACATGCCACCAGAGGTCTCTTCACAGTCCCCAAGTCCAGAACAGACTATGGGAGGAGCACAGTACTACATAGAGCCATGACTACATGGAACTCAATTCCACATCAAGTAACTGATGCAAGCAGTAGAATCATTGATTGATTTAAAAAACAGATTAAAATACACCTTATGGAACAGCGGGGACTGTGAAGCAACACAAACATAGGTACAGACACATGTATACAAACACATGATAACATACGCTCTATACACACACTTACACATGGATTTTGTGTTGTAGATATGTGGTAGTAGAGTAGAGGTCTGAGGGCACACAGTGTGTTGTGAAATCTGTTATGAATGTATTGTAATGTTTTTAAAATTGCATAATGGCCTTAATTTTTGCCGGACCCCAGGAAGAGTAGCTGCTGCCTTGGCAGGAACTAATGGGGATCCATACTAAACCCCAGGAAGAGTAGCTGCTACCTTGGCAGGAACTAATGGGGATCCATAATAAACCCCAGGAAGAGTAGCTGCTGCCTTGGCAGGAACTAATGGGGATCCATAATAAACCCCAGGAAGAGTAGCTGCTACCTTGGCAGGAACTAATGGGGATCCATAATAAACCCCAGGAAGAGTAGCTGCTGCCTTGGCAGGAACTAACGGGGATCCATAATAAACCCCAGGAAGAGTAGCTGCTGCCTTGGCAGGAACTAATGGGGATCCATAATAAACCCCAGGAAGAGTAGCTGCTGCCTTGGCAGGAACTATCGAGGATCCATAATAAACCCCAGGAAGAGTAGCTGCTGCCTTGGCAGGAACTAATGGGGATCCATAATAAACCCCAGGAAGAGTAGCTGCTGCCTTGGCAGGAACTAATAGGGATCCATAATAAACCCCAGGAAGAGTAGCTGCTGCCTTGGCAGGAACTAATGGGGATCCATAATAAACCCCAGGAAGAGTAGCTGCTGCCTTGGCAGGAACTAATGGGGATCCATAATAGATACAAATACATCTCCTCACCCCAGCAGGCAGGGATAAGCAGCCTGACCTCAAACACCCCCTACCACCCATATCTCCCTACATTCATAGAGATGGCAATACAGATTTGATTTAAATTGCTTAAGTCATTGTCATTTATTACATTGTAATTATGGCCTAAATTTTATTTGGGAGCCGTGATGGCATTTCACAGTGAGGATAGGTCATATTTCTTATGTTACTCTTTTTTATTCCTTGTCATTCACAGGTGTGTGGCCGAAGTGCACCACAGTCTGGAGAGAAACTCCATGAGATGCTAGACCAAGAGCTGGTTCAGTCAGAGCTGGTTCAGTCACAGCTGGTTCAGTCAGGGCTGGTTCAGTCACAGCTGGTTCAGTCAGAGCTGGTTCAGTCACAGCTGGTTCAGTCACAGCTGGTTCAGTCGCTGCAGATTCAGCCGAACCATCATGGCAGACAAGTGCAAAGTCATCCTGCAGCTTCTCGACATCTTCCAGAGCAGACGCCTCGTGGCAACCCTGTGGCAACCCCGTGGCAACCCCGTGGCAACAAAGATCTTTCACTATTTAGAGGACCTGCAGATTAACATTGCAGCCAACAAAGAACTACAGTATGAGGCTTGTTCACACTACTTTGACGCAGTTTACGACTTGCCCTTTGCTGTGAAAACAAAAATCTTGAGCACTGTTGAAGAGGCATACAGCAATGCAGAGGAAAAACATGCAAAGTACATGTCAGATGGACAGCCTGCCATGGAGTTACACCAAGACGTTAGGATGTTTGATCCACGTCACATTGCGTTTATGGATGACAGAGTGTCCGGCTTCAAGGCTATTCCAGGTACCGAGAGATGAACTGGATGCCTACTTGACCAATGGAGGACCAGCAGCACTGAGAGCCACAGTGAGTGGGGTGGCGGATTTGGATATCTTCTGAGATGGACTTCAAGAGAGACTTCCTGTGCTGAGAACCCTGGTCAAACGCTACAAAGATGCAGTCTCAAACTCAGCTGATGCTGAGCGAAGCAACAGTATCTACAAGCTTGTGTTGTCCAGCGGTAGACGATCAACCTCTAACGACAACCTACGAGCCTTGGTCTTCATGTACCACAACCAACGACTCCGCAGTGGAGCTGATATGGAGGAAGATAGTGAGGATGAAATGGAGGATTACCCCCACCTCTCATTATGTTCAGAAAAAGAGCTGTGTTTGTTCAAAAAAAGAAACAGCCCAAAAGAGCACTTTGTCTCAAATTTTTTCATGGAAGGTGAACTTGAGATATAATATGTCTTAATTGCAGATTGGACCCCAGGTGTTTCTTTTGTCCTAGTTTAATCTGTTTTAGTACCTACAGAGGAGGAGAGGAAGGGATGGGAGGAGGAGAGGAGGGATGGGAGGAGGAGAGGAAGGGAGGAGGGGAGGAGGAGAGGAAGGGAGGAGGAGAGGAAGGGAGGGAGGAGAGGAAGGGAGGGAGGAGGAGAGGAAGGGAGGAGGAGGAGAGGAAGGGAGGGAGGAGGAGAGGAAGGGAGGGAGGAGGAGAAGAGGAAGGAGGAGAGGAAGGGAGGGAGGAGGAGAGGAGGGATGGGAGGAGGAGAGGAAGGGAGGGAGGAGGAGAGGAAGGAAGGAGGAGCGGAAGGGAGGAGGAGAGGAGGAGGAGAGGAAGGGAGGAGGAGAGGAGGAGGAGAGGAAGGAAGGAGGAGAGGAAGGGAGGAGGAGAGGAAGGGAGGGAGGAATCTGTTTTAGTACCTACAGATTATGAGGCATGTTGGAACTCTGAGCTACCCCTTGTTTGTACAGAAAAATAATCAAAATTGAGCACTTTAAATGTTTCAAATTGTTTTTGTATTATGTATTCTGCTTAAAATCGTCCTAAAACTGTGCACATATGACTTTGTAATGCTTTATATGAAATTAACGTGGGGAAAAAAACATCGCAAAATGTATCGCAGAATTCCATCCAGTCTGGAGAAGGAGAGGTTTACTCTGCTCGACTTAACTACAGATTCATATGAAACAGACTTTCTACTTCCTTCATCTACAATGACCAGTTCTACCTTAGGTTGTCTCCCAAATGGCACCCTATTTCCTATATAGTGCCCTATTGTCTCCGGTCTAAAGTAGTGCACTATATAGAGAATAGGCTGTCATTTGGGAAGCATTTAGTTGATGCTGTCAATCTCTTCTGAGTGGAAATTAAATCCCTTATGTTTGAATTAATGGTTCAAACAACTGTAGAGGATCCTGAATAAAAACGTATACTTCTGAAACTCCAGACTGTCATGGTGATTGACACTTCATATTTATTTCATCTTTACAGAAGTAGAAGCGAATGACAGGGGTGAAATTAAAACTGCATTCCCAATCCCCATCTCCCTGTTTGCCTGGCTCTGTCAGAGGACCAAATGGCACTCTATTCCCTATTTAGTGCACTACGCTTAACCAGGACACAATACGGCCCTATATAATAAATAGGATGAGATTTAGAAGTGGTATTTAGCTCATCAAAACAGGAACAATACTCTAGGTATTTGGCAGCTGGGAATATTTTACTTAATGGTGGCCTCTGGCTCTCAGCATCCCAGTCTCACAGTCCTCCTCCTCATCCACACGTTTATGACCTCATATTTATTTATTCATTTCTTATTTCTCCTAGAAGCTAAAGAGGCGTGTTGGCTGGTTAATTAAAATGTATAATTCATTGCTGTATTGAATGGTTTCCTGCCTCTCTTTGTGAAGTCCAGTGGACATTTGCATTTAAATTGGAAATTCCATTGAATTGTGCAGGGATATGTTTGGTATGATGCATCACAGAATGGAAGGCTGAGAGGAAGGGAGGGAGGAGGAGAGGGAGGGAGGGAGGAGGAGAGGAAGGGAGGGAGGAGGAGAGGAAGGGAGGGAGGAGGAGAGGAAGGAGGAGAGGAAGGGAGGGAGGAGGAGGAGAGGAAGGGAGGAGGAGGAGAGGAAGGGATGGAGGAGGAGAGGAGGGAGGAGGAGAGGGTGGGAGGGAGGAGGAGAGGAAGGGAGGGAGGAGGAGAGGAAGGGAGGGAGGAGGAGAGGAAGGAGGAGAGGAAGGGAGGGAGGAGGAGGAGAGGAAGGGAGGAGGAGGAGAGGAAGGGATGGAGGAGGAGAGGAGGGGAGGGAGGAGGAGAGGAAGGGAGGGAGGAGGAGAGGAAGGGAGGGAGGAGGAGAGGAAGGGATGGAGGAGGAGAGGAGGGGAGGGAGGAGGAGAGGAAGGGAGGGAGGAGGAGAGGAAGGGAGGGATGAGAAGAGGAAGGGAGGGAGGAGGAGAGGAAGGGAGGCATATTTCACAGACAGCACAGTTTTATCCCCCTCCTGCCCATCTGAAAGACCAAAACAGGTTCTTGCTTCCTACAGTCAACTGACTGAAAAAAGACACATGTATTTGCCACATGCGCCGATTACAACAGGTGTAGACCTTACAGTGAAATGCTTACTTACAAGCCCTTAACCAACAACGCCGTTTTAAGAAAAGAAAGTGTTAAGTAAAAAATAGATAAGTAAAAAATAAAAATGCAAAATAATTAAAGAGCAGCAGTAAAATAACAGTAGGGAGGCTATATACAGGAGGTACCGGTACAGAGTCAATGTGCGGGGACACCGGTTAGTCGGGGTAATTGAGTTAATATGTACATGTAGGTAGAGTTATTAAAGTGACTATGCATAGATAATAAACAGAGTAGCAATAGCAAATAGTCCGGGTAGCCATGAATAGCTGTTCAGGAGTCTTATGGCTTGGGGGTAGAAGCTGTTGAGAAGCCTTTTGGACCTAGACTTGGCGCTCCGGTACCGCTTGCCGTGCGGTAGCAGAGAGAACGGTCTATGACTAGGGTAGCTGGAGTCTTTGACAATTTTTAGGGCCTTCCTCTGACACCGCCTGGTATAGAGGTCCTGGATGGCAGGAAGCTTGGCCCCAGTGATGTACTGGGCCGTACGCACTACCCTCTGTAGTGCCTTGCGGTCGGAGGCCGAGCAGTTGCCATACTAGGTGGTGATGCAACCAGTCAGGATGCTCTCAATGGTGCAGCTGTATAACTTTTTGAGGATCTGAGGACCCATGCCAAATCTTTTCAGTCTCCTGAGGGGGAATATGCTTTGTCGTGCCCTCTTCACGACTGTCTTGGTGTGTTTGGACCATGATAGTTTGTTGGTGATGTGAACAACAAGGAACTTGAAGCTCTCAACCTGTTCCACTACAGCCCCGTCGATGAGAATGGGGGCGTGCTCAGTCCTCTTTTTTTCCTGTAGTCCACAATTATCTTGTTTGTCTTGATCACGTTGAGGGAGAGGTTGTTATCCTGGCACCACACGGCCAGGTCTCTGACCTCCTCCCTATAGGCTGTCTCATCGTTGTCTGTAATCAGGCCTACCACTGTCTGGTCGGCCTTCAACACAGATAATATTTAGGTCCAGAGAAGACAGGGTTACTAACACATTCTAAAGTGTATTAAGCAAAAAAACAAACAGAACAGAGCACAGCAGACCTGGCTGGTTGGGTGGAGGCTGGGTGGAGGCTGGGTGGATGAGACTGGGTGGAAGAGACTGGGTGGAGGCTGGGTGGAGGCTGGGTGGATGAGACTGGGTGGAAGAGACTGGGTGGAGGCTGGGTGGAGGCTGGGTGGATGAGACTGGGTGGAAGAGACTGGGTGGAAGAGGCTGGGTGGATGAGACTGGGTGGAAGAGGCTGGGTGGAGGAGGCAGGGTGGAAGAGACTGGGTGGAAGAGGCTGGGTGGAAGAGGCTGGGTGGAAGAGACTGGGTGGATGAGACTGGGTGGAAGAGGCTGGGTGGAAGAGGCTGGGTGGAGGAGGCAGGGTGGAAGAGGCTGGGTGGAAGAGACTGGGTGGAGGAGGCAGGGTGGAGGAGGCTGGGTGGAAGAGACTGGGTGGAAGAGGCTGGGTGGATGAGACTGGGTGGAAGAGGCTGGGTGGAGGAGGCAGGGTGGAAGAGGCTGGGTGGAAGAGACTGGGTGGAAGAGGCTGGGTGGAGGAGGCAGGGTGGAAGAGGCTGGGTGGAAGAGACTGGGTGGAGGAGGCAGGGTGGAGGAGGCTGGGTGGAAGAGACTGGGTGGAAGAGGCTGGGTGGAGGAGGCAGGGTGGAAGAGACTGGGTGGAAGAGACTGGGTGGAAGAGACTGGGTGGAAGAGGCTGGGTGGATGAGACTGGGTGGAAGAGCCTTGGTGGAGGAGGCAGGGTGGAAGAGGCTGGGTGGAGGAGACTGGTTGGAGGAGGCTGGATGGATGAGACTGGGTGGAAGAGGCTGGGTGGAAGAGGCTGGGTGGAAGAGACTGGGTGGAAGAGACTGGGTGGAAGAGGCTGGGTGGATGAGACTGGGTGGAGGAGGCTGGATGGATGAGACTGGGTGGAGGAGGCAGGGTGGAGAATGCTGGGTGGAGGAGGCTGGGTGGAGGAGGCTGGGTGGAGGAGGCTGGGTGGAGGAGGCGCGGATGACACTGGGTGGAGGAGGCTGGGTGGAGGAGTCTGGGTGGAGGAGGCTGGGTGGAGGCTGGGCGGAGGAGACTGGCTGGGTGGAGGAGGCAGGGTGGAGGCTGGGTGGAGGCTGGGCGGAGGAGACTGGCTGGGTGGAGGAGGCTGGGTGGAGGAGGCAGGGTGGAGGAACAGAGCAGAGCTGGCTGGGTGGAGGAGGCAGGGTGGAGGAGGCTGGGTGGAGGAGGCAGGGTGGAGGAGGCAGGGTGGAGGAGGCTGGGTGGAGGAGGCAGGGTGGAGGAGGCTGGGTGGAGGAGGCTGGGTGGAGGAGGCAGGGTGGAGGAGGCTGGGTGGAGAAGGCAGGGTGGAGGAGGCTGGGTGGAGGAGGCTGGGTGGAGGAGGCTGGGTGGAGGAGGCAGGGTGGAGGAGGCTGGGTGGAGGAGGCTGGGTGGAGGAGGCAGGGTGGAGGAGGCTGGGTGGAGGAGGCTGGGTGGAGGAGGCAGGGTGGTGGAGGCTGGGCGGAGGCTGGGCGGAGGAGACTGGCTGGGTGGAGGATGCAGGGTGGAGGAGGCTGGGTGGAGGAGGCTGGGTGGAGGAGGCTGGGTGGAGGAGGCAGGGTGGAGGAGGCTGGGTGGAGGAGGCTGGGTGGAGGAGGCAGGGTGGTGGAGGCTGGGCGGAGGCTGGGTGGAGGAGACTGGCTGGGTGGAGGAGGCAGGGTGGAGGAGGCAGGGTGGAGGAGGCTGGGTGGAGGAGGCTGGGTGGAAGAGGCTGGGTGGAGGAGGCTGGGTGGAGGAGGCAGGGTGGAGGAGGCAGGGTGGAGGAGGCAGGGTGGAGGAGGCTGGGTGGAAGAGGCTGGGTGGAGGAGGCTGGGTGGAGGAGGCAGGGTGGAGGAGGCTGGGTGGAGGAGGCTGGGTGGAGGAGGCTGGTGGAGGAGGCTGGTGGAGGAGGCTGGTGGAGGAGGCTGGGTGGAGGAGGCTGGGTGGAGGAGGCTGGGTGGAGGAGGCAGGGTGGAGGAGGCTGGGTGGAAGAGGCTGGGTGGAGGAGGCTGGGTGGAGGAGGCAGGGTGGAGGCACTCTGAGACCTGTATTCAGACACCCTGTTCTACATAGTACTGCAGACAGAGAGCAAGTGATGAGGGAGAATGAGGTTGCAGCAGAGCAGGACTATGTCCTTAGGAGTTTTTACTATATGTTATTACACTCTCAGACTGTAGCGTCCAAACCATGTATTTGATGTATTTGATACCATTCCACTGATTCTGCTCCAGCCATTACCACAAGCACGTCCTCCCCAATTAAGGTTGCACATACCTTCTGTGCTTAGGGTGTAAACAGCTCAGCTCACTGACTCATTGAAGGAGAGCTCTGAGGCCATGAACCGTGACTGTGTGTGAGTGAGGGTGTCACGTTTCACATTTCAAGTGTTTTATTGTCACGTGTGCTAGTACAGTGAAGCCTTTCTTGCTCTTCCCCAACAATGCAGTAATCAATATCAGTAATAAAGTCAAGTAGAACAAAAACACACCAGAAATAGAAATAAAAAGAACAGGAGAAAGTAAGAAGCTACATACAGGGTCAGTTCCAGGGTCAGTAGCTATATACAGGGTCAGTTCCAGGGTCAGTAGCTATATACAGGGACAGTTCCAGGGTCAGTAGCTATATACAGGGTCAGTTCCAGGGTCAGTAGCTATATACAGGGACAGTTCCAGGGTCAGTAGCTATATACAGGGTCAGTTCCAGGGTCAGTAGCTATATACAGGGACAGTTCCAGGGTCAGTAGCTATATACAGGGTCAGTTCCCGGGTCAGTAGCTATATACAGGGACAGTTCCTGGGTCAGTAGCTATCTACAGGGTCAGTTCCAGGGTCAGTAGCTATATACAGGGTCAATAGCTATATACAGGGTCAGTAGCTATATACAGTGCCTTGCAAAAGTATTCATCCCCCTTGGCGTTTTTCCTATTTTGTTGCATTACAACCTGTAATTTAAATGGATTTTTATTTGGATTTCATGTAACCAATTACCTTCAGAAGTCACATAATTAGTTAAATAAAGTTAAATAAATCTAAGTGTCACATGATCTGTCTCATGATCTCAGTATATATGCACCTGTTCTGAAAGGCCCCAGAGTCTGCAACACCACTAAGCAAGGGGCACCACCAAGCAAGCGGCACCATGAAGACCAAGGAGCTCTCCAAAACAGGTCAGGGACAAAGTTGTGGAGAAGTACAGATCAGGGTTGGGTTATAAAAAAGTATCAGAAACATTGAACATCCAACGGAGCACCATTAAATCCATTATTAAAAAGCGGAAAGAATATGGCACCACAACAAAGCTGCCAAGAGAGGGCCGCCCACCAAAACTCACGGACCAGGCAAGGAGGGCATTAATCAGAGTGGTAACAGAGAGACCAAAGATAACCCTGAAGGAGCTGCAAAGCTCCACAGCTGAGATTGGAGTATTTGTCCATAGGACCATTTTAAGCCGTACACTCCACAGAGCTGGGCTTTACGGAAGAGTGGCCAGAAAAAAGCAGTTGCTTGAATAAAAAAAAAATAAGCAAACATGTTTGGTGTTCGCCAAAAGCAATGTGGGAGACTCCCCAAACATATGGAAGAAGGTACTCTGGTCAGATGAGACTAAAATTGAGCTTTTTGGCCATGAAGGAAAACGCAATGTCTGGTGCAAACCCAACACCTCTCATCACCCCGAGAAAACCATCCCCACAGTGAAGCATGGTGGTGGCAGCATCATGCTGTGGGGATGTTTTTCATCGGCAGGGACTGGGAAACTGGTCAAAATTGAAGGAATGATGGATGGCACTAAATACAGGGAAATCCTTGGGGGAAACCTGTTTCAGTCTTCCAGAGATTTGAGACTGGGATGGGATCTTCCAGCAGGACAATGACCCTAAGCATACTGCTAAAGCAACACTTGAGTAGTTTAAGGGGAAACATTTAAATGTCTTGGAATGGCCTAGTCAAAGCCCAGACCTTAATCCAATTGAGAATCTGTGGTATGACTTAAAGATTGCTGTACACCAGCGGAACCCATCCAACTTGAAGGAGCTGGAGCAGTTTTGCCTTGAAGAATGGGCAAAAATCCCAGTGGCTAGATGTGCCAAGCTTATAAAGACATACCCCAAGAGACATGCAGCTGTAATTGCTGCAAAAGGTGGCTCTACAAAGTATTGACTTTGAGGGGGTGAATAGTTATGCACGCTCAAGTTCTGTTTTTTTTGTCTTATTTCTTGTTTGTTTCACAATAAAAAATATGTTGCATCTTCGAGGTGGTAGGCATGTTGTGTAAATCAAATGATACAAACCCCAAAAATTCCAGGTTGTAAGGCAACAAAATAGGAAAAATGCCAAGGGGGGTGAATACTTTCACAAGCCACTGTACAGGGTTAGTTCCAGGGTCAGTGTGTGTGTGTGTGTGTGTGTGTGTGTGTGTGTGTGTGTGTGTGTGTGTGTGTGTGTGTGTGTGTGTGTGTGTGTGTGTGTGGCAGAACCGTGGATGTGTGTGAGTGAACACAGCCTGTTTGCTCTTCTGGTCCACAGGGATAAAAAAATATTGTACAGCATCCATCCATCCATCCATCCATGGCCTATCCTGGCCTGTCCTATTCTGACCTGTCCTGTTCTGGCCTGTCCTGTTCTGGCCTGTCCTGTTCTGGCCTGTCCTGTTCTGGCCTGTCCTGTTCTGGCCTGTCCTGGGCTGACCTGTCCTGGGCTGACCTGTCCTGGGCTGACCTGTCCTGTTCTGGCCTGTCCTGGGCTGACCTGTCCTGACCTGGCCCACCCGGACTGCTGACCACTCTCTGTGGTATCTACTGCAAGCCAGGGAAAACACACAGCCACACACAGCCACCCAACCTGGAACTGACCTTGTACATAAAGTTGAAGTGGGAAGTTTACATACACCTTAGCCAAATACATTTAAACTCAGTTTTTCAATTTCCTGACATTTAATCCTAGTAAAAATGCCCTGTCTTAGGTCAGTTAGGATCACCACTTTATTTTAAAAAATGTGAAATGTCTGAATAATAGTAGCGAGAATGATTTATTTCAGCTTTTATTTCTTTCATCACATTCCCAGTGGGTCAGAAGTTTACATACACTCAATTAGTATTTGGTAGCATTGCCTTTAAATTGTTTAACTTGGATCAAATGTTTCGGGTAGCCGTCCACAAGCTTCCCACAATAAGTTGAGTGAATTTTGGCCCATTCCTCCTGACAGAGCTGGTGTAACTGAGTCAGGTTTGTAGGCCTCCTGAAAAAGCGTGTGCGAGAAAGTTCTGCCCACACATTTTCTATAGGATTGAGGACAGGGCTTTGTGATGGCCACTCCGATACCTTGACTTTGTTGTCCTTAAGCCATTTTGCCACAACTTTGGAAGTATGCTTGGGGTCATTGTCCATTTGGAAGACCCATTTACGACCAAGCTTTAATTTTCTGACTGATGTCTTGAGATGTTGCTTCAATATATCCACATAATTTTCCTTCCTCATGATGCCATCTATTTTGTGAAGTGTACCAGTCCCTCCTGCAGCAAAGCACCCCCACAGCATGATGCTGCCACCCCCGTGCTTCACGTTTGGGATGGTGTTCTTCGGCTTGCAAGCAACCCCCTTATGGCCAAACAGTTCTATTTTTGTTTCATCAGACCAGAGGACATTTCTCCAAAAAGTACTATCTTTGTCCCCATGTGCAGTTGCAGACCGTAGTCTGGCTTTTTTATGGCGGTTTTGGAGCAGTGGCTTCTTCCTTGCTGAGCTGCCTATCAGGTTATGTCGATATAGGACTTGTTTTACTGTGAATATAGATAATTTTGTACCTGTTTCCTCCAGCATCTTCACAAGGTCGTTTGCTGTTGTTCTGGAATTGATTTGCATTTTTCGCACCAAAGTACGTTCATCTCTAGGAGACAGAAGGCGTCTCCTTCCTGAGCGGTATGACGGCTGCGTGGTCCCATGGTGTTTGTACTTGCGTACTATTGTTTGTACAGATGAACGTGGTACCTTCAGGCGTTTGGAAATTGCTCCCAAGGATGAACCAGACTTGTGGAGGTCTACCATTATTTTTCTGAGGGCTTGGCTGATTTATTTTGATTTTCCCATGATGTCAAGCAAAGAGGCACTGAGTTTGAAGGTAGGCCTTGAAATACATCCAGAGGTACACCTCCAATTGACTCAAATGATGTCAATTAGCCTATCAGAAGCTTCTAAAGCCATGACATCATTTTCTGGAATTTTCCAAGCTGTTCATAGGCACAGTCAACTTAGTGTATGTAAAATTCTGACCAACTGGAATTGTGATACAGTGAATTATAAGTGAAATAATCTGTCTGTAAACAATTGTTGGAAAAATTACTTGTGTCATGCACAAAGTAGATGTCCTAACCGACTTGCCAAAGCTATAGTTTGCTAACAATACATTTGTGGAGTGGTTGAAAAACTAGTTTTAATGACTCCGACTTCAACTGTAGATACACGCCCCCCAACCCACCCCACCCCCCCGAGATAGCCACACAGCGACCCCCCACATAGATGTTTAGATACACAGCCACCCCCCCCACACAGTGATACCCACACAGTCACCCCCTACAGAGATACTTAGATACACAGCCACCCCCCCCACACAGTGATACCCACACAGTCACCCCCCACATAGATGTTTAGATACACAGCCACCCCCCCCACACAGTGATACCCACACAGTCACCCCCTACAGAGATACTTAGATACACAGCCACCCCCCCCACACAGTGATACCCACACAGTCACCCCCTACAGAGATACTTAGATACACAGCCACCCCCCCACACAGTGATACCCACACAGTCACCCCCTACAGAGATACTTAGATACACAGCCACCCCCCCCACAGTGATACCCACACAGTCACCCCCTACAGAGATACTTAGATACACAGCCACCCCCCCCACACAGTGATACCCACACAGTCACCCCCTACAGAGATACTTAGATACACAGCCACCCCCCCACACAGTGATACCCACACAGTCACCCCCCACATAGATGCTTTAGATACACAGCCACCCCCCACACAGTGATACCCACACAGTCACCCCTACAGAGATACTTAGATACACAGCCACCCCCCCCACACAGTGATACCCACACAGCCACCCCCTACAGAGATACTTAGATACACAGCCACCCCCCATATAGATACTTTATACATAGCCACCCCCCACAGAGATACTTAGATACACAGCCACCCCCCACAGAGATACTTTATACATAGCCACTTCCCACAGTGATAGCCACACAGTCACCCCCCACAGAGATAGCCACACAGCCACCCCCCACAGAGATAGCCACACAGCCACCCCCCACAGAGATAGCCACACAGTCACCCCCCACAGAGATAGCCACACAGCCACCCCCCCACAGTGATAGCCACACAGCCACCCCCCACAGAGATAGCCACACAGCCACCCCCCACAGAGATAGCCACACAGCCACCCCCACAGAGATAGCCACACAGCCACCCCCCACAGAGATAGCCACACAGCCACCCCCCACAGAGATAGCCACACAGCCACCCCCCACAGAGATAGCCACACAGCCACCCCCACAGAGATAGCCACACAGCCACCCCCACAGAGATAGCCACACAGCCACCCCCACAGAGATAGCCACACAGCCACCCCCCACAGAGATAGCCACACAGCCACACCCCCACAGAGATAGCCACACAGTCACCCCCCCACAGAGATAGCCACACAGCCACCCCCACAGAGATAGCCACACAGCCACCCCCACAGAGATAGCCACACAGCCACCCCCACAGAGATAGCCACACAGCCACCCCCCACAGAGATAGCCACACAGCCACACCCCACAGAGATAGCCACACAGTCACCCCCCACAGAGATAGCCACACAGCCACCCCACAGAGATAGCCACACAGCCACACCCCACAGAGATAGCCACACAGCCACCCCCCCACAGAGATAGCCACACAGCCACCCCCCACAGAGATAGCCACACAGCCACACCCCACAGAGATAGCCACACAGTCACCCCCCACAGAGATAGCTACACAGTCAACCCCCACAGAGATAGCCACACAGCCAACCCCCACAGAGATAGCCACACAGTCAACCCCCACAGAGATAGCCACACAGTCAACCCCCACAGAGATAGCCACACAGTCAACCCCCACAGAATAGCCACACAGCCACCCCCCCACAGAGATAGCCACACAGCCACACCCCACAGAGATAGCCACACAGTCACCCCCCACAGAGATAGCCACACAGTCAACCCCCACAGAGATAGCCACACAGCCAACCCCCACAGAGATAGCCACACAGTCAACCCCCACAGAGATAGCCACACAGTCAACCCCCACAGAGATAGCCACACAGCCACCCCCCCACAGAGATAGCCACACAGCCACCCCCCCACAGAGATAGCCACACAGCCACCCCCCACAGAGATAGCCACACAGCCACCCCCACAGAGATAGCCACACAGCCACCCCCACAGAGATAGCCACACAGCCACCCCCCACAGAGATAGCCACACAGCCACCCCCCACAGAGATAGCCACACAGCCACCCCCCACAGAGATAGCCACACAGCCACCCCCCACAGAGATAGCCACACAGCCACCCCCCACAGAGATAGCCACACAGCCACCCCCCACAGAGATAGCCACACAGCCACACCCCACAGAGATAGCCACACAGTCACCCCCCACAGAGATAGCCACACAGCCACCCCCACAGAGATAGCCACACAGCCACCCCCCACAGAGATAGCCACACAGCCACCCCCCACAGAGATAGCCACACAGCCACCCCCACAGAGATAGCCACACAGCCACACCCCACAGAGATAGCCACACAGTCACCCCCCACAGAGATAGCCACACAGCCACCCCCCACAGAGATAGCCACACAGCCACACCCCACAGAGATAGCCACACAGCCACCCCCACAGAGATAGCCACACAGCCACCCCCCCACAGAGATAGCCACACAGCCACACCCCCACAGAGATAGCCACACAGTCACCCCCCACAGAGATAGCCACACAGTCAACCCCCACAGAGATAGCCACACAGCCAACCCCCACAGAGATAGCCACACAGCCACACCCCACAGAGATATCCACACAGCCACCCCCCACAGAGATAGCCACACAGCCACACCCCACAGAGATATCCACACAGCAGCATGTATGAGGAGTCTAGGTGGTGTAGAACCATGAGGCAGCCATCGACCTGTTTGCTGCTAACTGAATGGAACCACATGAGAGTATGAACCAACTTCAAACATCTCAAACATAAATTAGATGGGATCATTTATCTATTCATCAGCAAACACCAGACACACAGACAACAGGTAGCGTTCTGTATAACCCATATATATATATATATATAGATGATATACAGTAGATAGAACCATATCTGCTGCTATTTACTACATGTTGCTATACCTCTTTAAGGAATACCTGGGATAGGATAAAGTAATCCTTCTACCCCCCCCTTACCCCAACCTAAACCCCAACCCAAAAACAAAAAAACAAAAAAAAACATTGTAAAGTGGTTGTCCCACTGGCTATAAGGTGAATGCACCTATTTGTAAGTTGCTCTGGATAAGAGCGTCTGCTAAATGACGTAAATGTAAATGTTGCTGTATCAGAACTGTTTCTGTTGACAGTCAGTATGTTGGCTGGCCTCGGATGTCACGTTCGTTCATGAACGGGTCAGACCAAGGCGCAGCGTGATATGCATACATGTTTATTTGACTATTAAACACAATGACAAAACAAGAAACGAAACGTGAAGTCCAAGGTACACAAACAACATACCTTAACCGGAACAAGATCCCACAACCCACTAGTGCCAATATGCTGCCTAAGTATGGTCCCCAATCAGAGACAACGAGCGACAGCTGCCTCTGATTGGGAACCACACCGGCCAACATAGATCTATACATACTAGATCCTACAACATAAAACAAACACAACAAGGAATATACACACCCTGACTCAACATATAAGCGTCCCCTGAGTCAGGGCGTGACATCGGACCTCTGGATGCCACACACACACACAATCACACTCACATAGGGCGTGACATCGGACCTCTGGATGCCACACACACACTCACACAGCTGCCGTCTTACAGGCTCCTGACCAAACCTGCTATAATGTCTCTGCCATCATTTCCTGTGACTGAAAACAGCTTCTGGACATCAGAACAGCGATCACTAACCTCCATTTGGATGAAGATTTCTACTTCAACGAGTCAGCAGCTATGGATGTACTGATCATTCCAGACCATTCCAGACCAGACCAGACAATTCCAGACCAGACCAGACCAGATCATTCCAGACCAGACCAGACCAAATCATTCCAGACCAGACCATTCCAGACCAGACCATTCCAGACCAGACCAGACCATTCCAGACCAGACCATTCCAGACCAGACCATACCAGATCATTCCAGACCAGACCAGACCATTCCAGACCAGACCAGACCATTCCAGACCAGACCAGATCATTCCAGACCAGACCATACCAGATCATTCCAGACCAGACCAGACCATTCCAGACCAGACCAGACCATTCCAGACCAGACCATACCAGATCATTCCAGACCGGACCAGACCAGATCATTCCAGACCAGACCAGACCATTCCAGACCAGACCATACCAGATCATTCCAGACCGGACCAGACCAGATCATTCCAGACCAGACCAGACCATTCCAGACCAGACCAGACCATTCCAGACCAGACCATACCAGATCATTCCAGACCGGACCAGACCAGATCATTCCAGACCAGACCAGACCATTCCAGACCAGACCATACCAGATCATTCCAGACCGGACCAGACCAGATCATTCCAGACCAGACCAGACCATTCCAGACCAGACCAGACCATTCCAGACCAGACCATACCAGATCATTCCAGACCGGACCAGACCAGATCATTCCAGACCAGACCAGACCATACCAGATCATTCCAGACCAGACCAGACCATTCCAGACCAGACCAGACCATTCCAGACCAGACCATACCAGATCATTCCAGACCGGACCAGACCAGATCATTCCAGACCAGACCAGACCATTCCAGACCAGACCAGACCATTCCAGACCAGACCATTCCAGACAAGACCAGACCATTCCAGACCAGACCAGACCAGATAATTCCAGACCAGACCAGACCAGATCATTCCAGACCGGACCAGACCAGATCATTCCAGACCAGACCAGACCATTCCAGACCAGACCAGACAATTCCAGACCAGACCAGACCAGATCATTCCAGACCAGACCAGACCAAATCATTCCAGACCAGACCATTCCAGACCAGACCATTCCAGACCAGACCAGACCATTCCAGACCAGACCATTCCAGACCAGACCATTCCAGACCAGACCATTCCAGACCAGACCAGACCATTCCAGACCAGACCATACCAGATCATTCCAGACCAGACCATTCCAGACCAGACCAGACCATTCCAGACCAGACCATACCAGATCATTCCAGACCGGACCAGATCATTCCAGACCAGACCAGACCATTCCAGACCAGACCATACCAGATCATTCCAGAACGGACCAGACCAGATCATTCCAGACCAGACCAGACCAGATCATTCCAGACCAGACCAGATCATTCCAGATCAGACCATTCCATTCCATTCCAGACCAGACCATTCCAGACCAGACCAGACCAGACCATTCCAGACCATTCCAGACCAGACCAGATCATTCCAGACCAGACCAGGCCATTCCAGACCAGACCAGACCATTCCAGACCATTCCAGACCAGACCAGATCATTCCAGACCAGACCATACCAGATCATTCCAGACCAGACCAGATCATTCCAGACCAGACCATACCAGATCATTCCAGACCAGACCAGATCATTCCAGACCAGACCAGACCAAATCATTCCAGACCAGACCAGACCATTCCAGACCAGACCAGACCAGACCATTCCAGACAAGACCAGACCATTCCAGACCAGACCAGACCAGATAATTCCAGACCAGACCAGACCAGATCATTCCAGACCAGACCAGACCAAATCATTCCAGACCAGACCAGACCATTCCAGACCAGATCAGACCAGACCATTCCAGACAAGACCAGACCATTCCAGACCAGACCAGACCAGATAATTCCAGACCAGACCAGACCAGATCATTCCAGACCAGACCAGACCAGATCATTCCAGACCAGACCAGACCCCGGGACTCCAAATAGGAAGAGACGGCTAAAGAGATAAACTGCTTCTACCATTCGTTCTATTGGCCAACGTACAAACTGGACGAGCTCAGGTCAAGACTATCCTATCAACGGGACCTGAAGAACTGTAATATCCTGTTTCTCAGAGTCGTGGCTGACCAAGGACATGGATAATAGACTGTACATCTAGCTGGTTTTTCTATGCATCGTCAAGACCTAACTGCAGCTTTGGATAAGCTCAACTTTGTTAACAACAGTAGGCACAATTTCTAATATTAAAGAAATCTCGACGTTCTGCTCGCCTGAGTTAGAATACCTAATGATAAGCTGTAGACCCACTATCTACCAAGAGATTTTTTATCTATATTTTTCGTAGCCGTCTATTTACCACCACAAACCGATTCTGGCACTAAGACCGCACCCAATGAGCTGTATAAGGCCATAAGCAAACAAGAAAATGCTCATCCAGAGGCGGCGCTCCTAGTGGCCGGGGACTTTAATGCAGGGAAACTGACCTCATTTCAACCAGCATGAAACCTGTGCAGGTGAAAAAACTCTATACCACCTTTCCTCCACACACAGAGACGCATACAAAACTCTATACCACCTTTCCTCCACACACAGAGACGCATACAAAACTCTATACCACCTTTCCTCCACACACAGAGACGCATACAAAACTCTAGACCACCTTTCCTCCACACACAGAGACGCATACAAACCTCTCCCTTGCCCTCCATTTGGCAAATCTGACCATAACTATATTCTCATGATTCCTGCTTACAAGCAAAAACCAAACAGGAATTACCAGTGACGCGCTCAATACGGAAGTGGTCCGATGAAACGCTACAGGACTGTTTCACTCGCACAGACTGGAATATGAGCCAGGATTCATCCGATAACATTGAGGAGTTTATCACATCAGTCACCGTCATCATTCATTTACTGCATCGACAACGTGGTCCCCACAGTGACCGTACGTACATATCCAGAAACCAGAAGACAGACGGATTACAAGTACACACATTCAGAGCATGCGCTGACCGGCTGGCTAGTGTCTTCCCTGGTATGTTCAACCTCTCCCTGACCCAGTCTGCAATACCTACATGTTACAAGCAGACCACCATAGTCCCTGTGCCCAAGAACGCCAAGGTAACCTGTCTAAGTGACTATCGCCCCGTAGCACTCACGTCTGTAGCCATGACATGCTTTGAAAGGCTGGTCAATGGCTCACATCAACACCATCATCCCAGGCCCAATCCAATTCGAATACCGCCCCAACAGAACCACAGATGACGCAATATCTATTGCACTCCACACTGCCCTCTCCCACCTGGAAAAAGGAACACCTACGTGAGAATGCTGTTCATCGACTATAGCTCAGCGTTCAACACCATAATGCCCTCGAAGCTCATCACTAAGCTAAGGACCCTGGGACTAAACACTTCTCTCTGCAACTGGATCCTGGACTTCCTGACAGGCCTCCCCCAGGTGATGAGGGTAGGCAACAACAGCTCAACTACCCTGACCCACAACACGGGGGCCCCACAGGGTTGTGTGCTTAGTCCCCTCCTGTACTCCCTGTTCACCCACAACTGCGTTGCCGCGCACGACTCCAACACCATCATTAAGTTTGCTGACGACACAACAGTGGTAGGCCTGATCACCGACAACGATGAGACAGCCTATAGGGAGGAGGTCAGAGACCTGGCAGTGTGGTGCCAGGATAACAACCTCTCCCTCAACGTGATCAAGACAAAGGAGCTGATCGTGGACTACAGGAAAAGGAAGTCTGAACACGCCCCCATTTACATCAACGGGGCTGTAGTGGAGCAGGTCGAGAGTTTCACGTTCCTTGGTGTCCACATGACCAACAAACTATCATGGTCCAAACACACCAAGACAGTCGTGAAGAGGGCACGACAAAGCCTATTCCCCCTCAGGAGGCTGAAAAGATTTGGCATGGGTCCTCAGATCCTCAAAAAGTTATACAGCTGCACCATCTAGAGCATCCTGACTGGTTGCATCACCGCCTGGTATGGCAACTGCTTGGCATCCGACAGCAAGGCGCTATAGAGGGTAGTGCATACGGCCCAGTATATCACTGGGGCTTAGCTCTCTGCCATCCAGGTCCTCTATACCAGGCGGTGTCAGAGGAAGGCCCTACAAATTGTCAAAGACTCGAGCCACCCTAGTCATAGACTGTTCTCTCTGCTACAGAAATGGCAAGCGGTACCGGAGTGCTAAGTCTGGAACCAACAGGACCCTGAACAGCTTCTACCCCCAAGCCATAAGACTGCATTTACCATTTTTGCACTCACTCTTTTGACTCATAACATTCAATGCTGCTACTGTTTATTATCTATCCTGCTACTGTTTATTACATATCTACATCAATTACCTCGTACCCCTGCACATAGACTTCGTACTAGTACCCAGTGTTTATAGCTATGTTATTACCTGGTACCGCTGCACATTGACTAGGTACTGGTATACCGTGTTTATAGCCAAGTTATCACCTCATACCCCTTCACATTGACTCAGTACTGGTACCCCGTGTTTATAGCCAAGTTATCACCTCATACCCCTTCACATGGACTCAGTACTGGTACCCTGTGTATATAGCCAAGTTATCACCTCATACCCCTTCACATGGACTCAGTACTGGTACCCTGTGTATATAGCCAAGTTATCACCTCATACCCCTTCACATGGACTCAGTACTGGTACCCTGTGTATATAGCCAAGTTATCACCTCATACCCCTTCACATGGACTCAGTACTGGTATACCGTGTTTATAGCCAAGTTATCGTTACTCGTTGTGGATTTATTCCTTGTGTTATTATTTTTCTATTATTTATATTTTCTTTCTCTCTGCATTGTTGGGAAGTAAGAAAGCATTTCACTGTTAGTTATGAAGCATGTGACAAATAAGATGTGATTTCATTTGACACACACACACACACACACACACACACACACACACAGCCACCTCACACCGAGACACACACACACACATACTGTCACCTCACACCGAGACACACACCAACATACTGTCACCTCACACCTAGACACACACCAACATACTGTCACCTCCCACCGAGACACACACACACATACTGTCACCTCACACCGAGACACACACCAACATACTGTCACCTCACACCGAGACACACACACACATACTGTCACCTCACACCGAGACACACACACACATACTGTCACCTCACACCGAGACACACAGCCCCCCCCCCCAACTCTCCAGCTTCTATGAGGAGTCTACGTGGTGGTGAAGCTGGAATATTACTAACATCAGGCGATGTTGTTGTTGATTCACCTTATAGGGCAAATACGGGATATTAATACAGTAATGTTATCCAGAGAGCAGTCAGCTCAAAATACAATTATGGAAATTATATAACGTTCTGATTCTTGATATGAAACTTGTCTCTTTGGTGACTCTTACTCAGTTTTCTATGAGTCCATGACTTTTAATATCATGATCTGTTCTCTCCATCCCCAAGGAGGAGAGGAGGACAAGAGAGGAGGCTGGAGGGCCTGCTGGTCCTCGTCTCTCAACTGATGACATCTTCAAAGACCCTGAGCATGGAACCATCAGAACCCCGGAAGGATTTATCAGTCGGTTGATCAGCCGTTGAGGACGAGAGATGAAAACTAGCTAGAGTGAAGCTCCACCCCCTCCACATCCCAGAGATGTAATCATACAAAGCTGGGACAGGGTTCCATTTTGGACGCAGACAGAAAGTACTGTTGATCCAGACTGTATGGATTATATAGTATGTTAGCTCATCACGTCACCATCGCCCCGAGGAGAGGAGAGCAGTGGTACTGTTGATCCAGACTGTATGGATTATATAGTATGTTAGCTCATCACGTCACCATCGCCCCGAGGAGAGGAGAGCAGTGGTACTGTTGATCCAGACTGTATGGATTATATAGTATGTTAGCTCATCACGTCACCATCGCCCCGAGGAGAGGAGAGCAGTGGAGCGGAGAGAAGCCTGCTGCTAATTGTCATCTGAAACAACACTTATAAACAAACAGCTGCTGGTGTTAGAGAGCATCTGGGTGAGTTGTCGATGCCGTCACACACAGTTATTGATGCGACCCCCGTGACAACCTTGGTTGTTCAGTGAAACATTCACTGGTTCTACTGGAGAGGATCACTAACTCACACACTCACACACACACACACACACACACACACACACACACACACACACACACACACACACACACACACACACACACACACACAGACAGCTGATCAGCATCGCTACACCTCAGCAACACAACAGCTGCTGTTGAAACAGATGAATGAACAGCAGCTCAGCTAACGGCAGAATAATGGATGTTGGGGACACAGAACAACAACCACAACCAGAAACAAATGATAACCAACGATAACAAACGATCTCCAACAACTGGTGGTGATGAGGGGATCCTGACTAGAATATTGAGTCCCATGAGGGACTGGTTAGTTTAACCCTTCATCTGGTGTCACTGCCTGACATGGAGCACCAGTAGAATACTGAAGCTTAGTACAGCATCTGGTGTCACTGCCTGACATGGAGCACCAGTAGAATACTGAAGCTTAGTACAGCATCTGGTGTCACTGCCTGACATGGAGCACCAGTAGAATACTGAAGCTTAGTACAGCATCTGGTGTCACTGCCTGACATGGAGCACCAGTAGAATACTGAAGCTTAGTACAGCATCTGGTGTCACTGTCTGACATGGAGCACCAGTAGAATACTGAAGCTTAGTACAGCATCTGGTGTCACTGCCTGACATGGAGCACCAGTAGAATACTGAAGCTTAGTACAGCATCTGGTGTCACTGCCTGACATGGAGCACCAGTAGAATACTGAAGCTTAGTACAGCATCTGGTGTCACTGCCTGACATGGAGCACCAGTAGAATACTGAAGCTTAGTACAGCATCTGGTGTCACTATCTGACATGGAGCACCAGTAGAATACTGAAGCTTAGTACAGCATCTGGTGTCACTGCCTGACATGGAGCACCAGTAGAATACTGAAGCTTAGTACAGCTGATGTCAACCTGATGTGTCTCATGAGTCAAAGAGAGGTGGAGCACAAAGGTCAAGGGTGTTATGTACTTACATATAAGGGTTCTGCAGTCAAACACATGTTAAGCTACAAGGTGGCATGTAATCGTGGGTTGAAATGTGGTGTCAAGAGAAGGTTGAGTATATATCGTTTAGGAAGAGTATTGGTAGTTTAGGTGGACAATAGGTCATTTAAACAGAGTATAGGTAGTTTAGATAGAGTATAGGTAGTTTAGATAGAGTATAGGTAGTTTAGGTAGAGTATAGGTAGTTTAGGTAGAGTATAGGTAGTTTAGGTAGAGTATAGGTAGTTTAGGTAGAGTATAGGTAGTTTAGGTAGAGTATAGGTAGTTTAGGTAGAGTATAGGTAGTTTAGGTAGAGTACAGGTAGTTTAGGTAGAGTATAGGTAGTTTAGATAGAGTATAGGTAGTTTAGGTAGAGTATAGGTAGTTTAGGTAGAGTATAGGTAGTTTAGGTAGTTTAGGTAGTTTAGGTAGTTTAGGTACTGTGGAGTGCAGTATAGTCCCACTGTGCACACATGAATTGAATCAGTGTCGTTTCAACATCAATGAAATCCCTCACTACACCTCTACCCCTCACCATGCCTCACTACACCTCTACCCCTCACCATCCCTCACTACACCTCTACTCCTCACTATCCCTCACTACACCTCTACCCCTCACCATCCCTCACTACACCTCTACCCCTCACCATGCCTCACTACACCTCTACCCCTCACCATCCCTCACTACACCTCTACCGCTCACCATCCCTCACTACACCTCTACCCCTCACCATCCCTCACTACACCTCTACCCCTCACCATCCCTCACTACACCTCTACCCCTCACCATCCCTCACTACACCTCTACCCCCTCACCATGCCTCACTACACCTCTACCCCCTCACCATCCCTCACTACACCTCTACCCTCACCATCCCTCACTACACCTCTACCCCTCACCATCCCTCACTACACCTCTACCGCTCACCATCCCTCACTACACCTCTACCCCTCACCATCCCTCACTACACCTCTACCGCTCACCATCCCTCACTACACCTCTACCCCTCACCATCCCTCACTACACCTCTACCCCTCACCATGCCTCACTACACCTCTACCCCCTCACCATCCCTCACTACACCTCTACCCTCACCATCCCTCACTACACCTCTACCCCTCACCATCCCTCACTACACCTCTACCGCTCACCATCCCTCACTACACCTCTACCCCTCACCATCCCTCACTACACCTCTACCCCTCACCATCCCTCACTACACCTCTACTCCTCACTATCCCTCACTACACCTCTACCCCTCACCATCCCTCACTACACCTCTACCCCTCACCATCCCTCACTACACCTCTACCCCTCACCATCCCTCACTACACCTCTACCCCTCACCATCCCCTCACTACACCTCTACTCCTCACCATCCTCACTACACCTCTACCCCTCACCATCCCTCACTACACCTCTACTCCTCACTATCCCTCACTACACCTCTACCCCTCACCATCCCTCACTACACCTCTACCCCTCACCATCCCTCACTACAACTCTACTCCTCACTATCCCTCACTACACCTCTACCCCTCACCATCCCTCACTACACCTCTACCCCTCACCATGCCTCACTACACCTCTACCCCTCACCATCCCTCACTACACCTCTACCCCTCACCATCCCTCACTACACCTCTACCTCTCACCATCCCTCACTACACCTATACCCCTCACCATCCCTCTCTACACCTCTACCCCTCACCATCCCTCACTACACCTCTACCCCTCACCATCCCTCACTACACCTCTACCCCTCACCATCCCTGTCTACACCTCTACCCCTCACCATCCCTCACTACACCTCTACCCCTCACCATCCCTCACTACCCCTCTACCCCTCACCTTCCCTCTCTACACCTCTACCCCTCACCATGCCTCACTACACCTCTACCCCTCACCATCCCTCACTACACCTCTACCCCTCACCATCCCTCACTACACCTCTACCCCCTCACCATCCCTCACTACACCTCTACCCTCACCATCCCTCACTACACCTCTACCCCTCACCATCCCTCACTAGACCTCTACCCTCACCATGCCTCACTACACCTCTACCCCTCACCATCCCTCACTACACCTCTACCCCTCACCATCCCTCACTACACCTCTACCCCTCACCATCCCTCACTACACCTCTACCCCTCACCATGCCTCACTACACCTCTACCCCTCACCATCCCTCACTACACCTCTACCCCTCACCATCCCTCACTACACCTCTACCCCTCACCATCCCTCACTACCCCTCTACCCTCACCATCCCTCACTACACCTCTACCCCTCACTACACCTCTACCCCCCCACCATCCCTCACTACACCTCTACCCCTCACCATCCCTCACTACACCTCTACCCCTCACTACACCTCTACCCCTCACCATCCCTCACTACACCTCTACCCCTCACCATCCCTCACTACCCCTCTACCCCTCACCATCCCTCACTACACCTCTACCCCTCACTACACCTCTACCCCTCACAATACCTCACTACATCTCTACCCCTCACCATCCCTCACTACACCTCTACCCCTCACCATCCCTCACTACACCTCTACCCCTCACCATCCCTCACTACTCCTCTACCCCTCACCATCCCTCACTACACCTCTACCCCTCACCATCCCTCACTACACCTCTACCCCTCACCATCCCTCACTACACCTCTACCCCTCACTACACCTCTACCCCTCACCATCCCTCACTACTCCTCTACCCCTCACCATCCCTCACTACCCCTCTACCCCTCACCATCCCTCACTACACCTCTACCCCTCACCATGCCTCACTACACCTCTACCCCTCACCATGCCTCACTACACCTCTACCCCTCACCATCCCTCACTACACCTCTACCCCTCACCATCCCTCACTACACCTCTACCCCTCACCATCCCTCACTACACCTCTACCCCTCACTACACCTCTACCCCTCACCATCCCTCACTACACCTCTACCCCTCACTACACCTCTACCCCCTCACCATCCCTCACTACACCTCTACCCCTCACCATCCCTCACTACCCCTCTACCCTCACCATCCCCTCTCTACACCTCACCCCTCACTACACCTCTACCCTCACAATCCCTCACTACACCTCTACCCCTCACCATCCCTCACTACACCTCTACCCCCTCACCATCCCTCACTACACCTCTACCCTCACCATCCCTCACTACACCTCTACCCCTCACCATCCCTCACTACACCTCTACCCCTCACCATCCCTCACTACACCTCTACCCCTCACCATCCCCTCACTACACCCCCCACCATCCCTCACTACACCTCTACCCCCCCACCATCCCTCACTACACCTCTACCCCTCACCATCCCTCACTACACCTCTACCCTCACCATCCCTCACTACACCTCTACCCCTCACCATCCCTCACTACACCTCTACCCCTCACCATCCCCTCACTACCCCTCTACCCTCACCATCCCTCACTACACCTCTACCCCTCACCATCCCTCACTACACCTATACCCCTCACCATCCCTCACTACACCTCTACCCCTCACCATCCCTCACTACACCTCTACCCCTCACCATCCCTCACTACACCTCTACTCCTCACTATCCCTCACTACACCTCTACCCCTCACCATCCCTCACTACCCCTCTACCCCTCACCATGCCTCACTACACCTCTACCCCTCACCATCCCTCACTACACCTCTACCCCTCACCATCCCTCTCTACACCTCTACCCCTCACCATCCCTCACTACACCCCTCACCATCCCTCACTACACCTCTACCCCTTACCATCCCCTCTACACCTCTACCCCTCACCATGCCTCACTACACCTCTACCCCTCACCATCCCTCACTACACCTCTACCCCTCACCATCCCTCACTACACCTCTACCCCTCACCATGCCTCACTACACCTCTACCCCTCACCATCCCTCACTACACCTCTACCCCTCACCATCCCTCTCTACACCTCTACCCCTCACCATCCCTCTCTACACCTCTACCCCTCACCATCCCTCACTATACCTCTACCCCTCACCATCCCTCACTACACCTCTACCCCTCACCATCCCCTCACTACACCTCTACCCCCTCACCATCCCTCACTACACCTCTACCCCCCTCACCATCCCTCACTACACCTCTACCCCTCACCATCCCTCACTACACCTCTACCCCTCACCATCCCTCACTACCCCTCTACCCCTCACCATCCCTCTCTACACCTCTACCCCTCACCATGCCTCACTACACCTCACCCCTCACCATCCCTCACTACACCTCTACCCTCACCATCCCTCACTACTCCTCTACCCCTCACCATCCCTCACTACACCTCTACCCCTCACCATCCCTCTCTACACCTCTACCCCTCACCATCCCTCACTACACCTCTACCCCCTCACCATGCCTCACTACACCTCTACCCCTCACCATCCCTCACTACACCTCTACCCCTCACCATCCCTCACTACACCTCTACCCCTCACCATCCCTCACTACACCTCTACCCCTCACCATCCCTCTCTACACCTCTACCCCTCACCATCCCTCACTACACCTCTACCCCTCACCATCCCTCACTACACCTCTACCCCTCACCATCCCTCACTACCCCTCACCATCCCTCCCTACTCCTTTACCCTCTCCAGTGATTACCCCTCCCCCTGCACCACCACTGACTGACTGACAGCCAGCCATTGATTTCCCCAGCCTCAATAAGCAGCTCATAAAGCTGAAACAGCTAGTGCAGATGACAGACAATCAGACAATATCCCAGAGATGACAATCAGACAATATCACAGAGATGACAGATGATCAGACAATATCCCAGAGATGACCGATGATCAGACAATATCCCAGAGAAGACAATCATACAATATCCCAGAGATGACAATCGACAATATCCCAGAGATGACAATCAGACAATATCCCAGAGATGACAATCAGACAATATCCCAGAGATGACAATCAGACAATATCCCAGAGATGACAATCGACAATATCCCAGAGATGACAGACAATCAGATAATATCCCAGTGATGACAGACAATCAGATAATATCCCAGAGATGACAGATGATCAGACAATATCCCAGTGATGACAGACAGTCAGATAATATCCCAGTGATGACAGACAGTCAGATAATATCCCAGTGATGACAGACAGTCAGATAATATCCCAGTGATGACAGACAGTCAGATAATATCCCAGTGATGACAGACAGTCAGATAATATCCCAGAGATGACAGACAGTCAGATAATATCCCAGAGATGACAGATGATCAGATAATATCCCAGAGATGACGCTCCATTACACAGAGGTCAAGATGAGCTTTGCACCTACACCCCTTATTCTGCACCCGTCTTAACCCCTCTTCCCCCTAATAACCTCTCTTCCCCCTAATAACCTCTCTTCCCCCCTGAATGATCCTCTTCACTCCTCTCCCTGCACCCCTGACAGCCAGCCATTGATTTCCCCAGCCTCTGCCAGAAGCATATTAAAACAGGGTTTAGGGAAAGGGAATACTGTCTGCGCCTCTCACACATCGATTTCCCCAAGAATCAGCCAGTGTACTGGGTTGAAGAAAGTGACAGGGAAGGGGTGGGCCGAACAGAGATGATGAGCACCTGCCTCCACTCCACTCCCCTCCAGCAGGCTACACAGCCCATCAAATAGCCCAGCCCAGTCTAACGCAGCACATCACCCAGCCCAGTCTAACGCAGCACATCACCCAGCCCAGTCTAACGCAGCACATCACCCAGCCCAGTCTAACGCAGCACATCACCCAGCCCAGCCCAGTCTAACGCAGCACATCACCCAGCCCAGTCTAACGCAGCACATCACCCAGCCCAGTCTAACGCAGCAAATCACCCAGTCCAGCCCAGTCTAACGCAGCACATCACCCAGCCCAGTCTAACGCAGCACATCACCCAGCCCAGTCTAACGCAGCACATCACCCAGCCCAGCCCAGTCTAACGCAGCACATCACCCAGCCCAGTCTAACGCAGCACATCACCCAGCCCAGTCTAACGCAGCACATCACCCAGCCCAGCCCAGTCTAACGCAGCACATCACCCAGCCCAGTCTAACGCAGCACATCACCCAGCCCAGTCTAACGCAGCACATCAAATAGCCCAGCCCAGTCTAACGCAGCACATCAAATAGCCCAGCCCAGTCTAACGCAGCACATCACCCAGCCCAGTCTAACGCAGCACATCACCCAGCCCAGTCTAACGCAGCACATCACCCAGCCCAGTCTAACGCAGCACATCAAATAGCCCAGCCCAGTCTAACGCAGCACATCACCCAGCCCAGCCCAGTCTAACACAGCACATCAAATAGCCCAGCCCAGTCTAACGCAGCACATCACCCAGCCCAGTCTAACGCAGCACATCACCCAGCCCAGTCTAACGCAGCACATCACCCAGCCCAGTCTAACGCAGCACATCAAATAGCCCAGCCCAGTCTAACGCAGCACATCAAATAGCCCAGCCCAGTCTAACGCAGCACATAAAATAGCCCAGCCCAGTCTAACGCAGCACATCACCCAGCCCAGTCTAACGCAGCACATCAAATAGCCCAGCCCAGTCTAACGCAGCACATCAAATAGCCCAGCCCAGTCTAACGCAGCACATCAAATAGCCCAGCCCAGTCTAACGCAGCACATCAAATAGCCCAGCCCAGTCTAACGCAGCACATCACCCAGCCCAGCCCAGTCTAACGCAGCACATCAAATAGCCCAGCCCAGTTTAACGCAGCACATCACCCAGCCCAGCCCAGTCTAACGCAGCACATCACCCAGCCCAGCCCAGTCTAACGCAGCACATCAAATAGCCCAGCCCAGTTTAACGCAGCACATCACCCAGCCCAGTCTAACGCAGCACATCAAATAGCCCAGTCTAACGCAGCACATCACCCAGCCCAGTCCAGTCTAACACAGCACATCAAATAGCCCAGCGCAGTCTAACGCAGCACATCAAATAGCCCAGCCCAGTCTAACGCAGCACATCAAATAGCCCAGCCCAGTCTAACGCAGCACATCAAATAGCCCAGCTCAGTCTAACGCAGCACATCAAATAGCCCAGCCCAGTCTAACGCAGCACATCAAATAGCCCAGCCCAGTCTAACGCAGCACATCAAATAGCCCAGCCCAGTCTAACGCAGCAGATCAAATAGCCCAGCCCAGTCTAACGCAGCACATCAAATTGCCCAGCCCAGTCTAACGCAGCACATCAAATAGCCCAGCCCAGTCTAACGCAGCACATCAAATAGCCCAGCCCAGTCTAACGCAGCACATCAAATAGCCCAGCCCAGTCTAACGCAGCACATCAAATAGCCCAGCCCAGTCTAACGCAGCACATCAAATAGCCCAGCCCAGCCCAGTCTAACGCAGCACATCAAATAGCCCAGCCCAGTCTAACGCAGCACATCAAATAGCCCAGCCCAGTCTAACGCAGCACATCAAATAGCCCAGCCTAGTCTAACGCAGCACATCAAATAGCCCAGCCCAGTCTAACGCAGCACATCAAATAGCCCAGCCCAGTCTAACGCAGCACATCAAATAGCCCAGCCTAGTCTAACGCAGCAGATCAAATAGCCCAGCCCAGTCTAACGCAGCACATCAAATTGCCCAGCCCAGTCTAACGCAGCACATCAAATAGCCCAGCCCAGTCTAACGCAGCACATCAAATAGCCCAGCCCAGCCCAGTCTAACGCAGCACATCAAATAGCCCAGCCCAGTCTAACGCAGCACATCAAATAGCCCAGCCCAGTCTAACGCAGCACATCAAATAGCCCAGCCCAGCCCAGTCTAACGCAGCACATCAAATAGCCCAGCCCAGTCTAACGCAGCACATCAAATAGCCCAGCCCAGTCTAACGCAGCACATCAAATAGCCCAGCCTAGTCTAACGCAGCACATCACCCAGCCCAGCCCAGTCTAACGCAGCACATCAAATAGCCCAGCCCAGTCTAACGCAGCCCAATAGCCCAGCCCAGTCTAACCTGTCCGGTTGCTTCCACTGACCTGTCTATAAAGAGAGTATTGATCTCTGTCTGCCCTCATGTCATTATCTTAAAGTATCTCTGTTTTCCTTCTGGGCTATTCCACAAACGTGTAGGAGCCAGGAGGACATGACGGTTGGAGTCCCAAATAGCAACCTATCCCCTATGTAGGGAACTTCTTTTGACCAGGGCCCAATATAGAACCTTCAGATTCATCTAGCCACATCAGCTGCTGTTATAGATACCATCTTTGTTCAAGTACAGTGCCTAGTGAAAGTCTACACACCCCTTGCAGTTTTCACATTTGCTGCCTTACATTTTATTCTACAAAGGGATTAAATGAAAAACATTTCCTACCCAACCTACTCCACATTTTCAAAGTGAAAGAAAATGTATAGAACATTTCTAAAATGAAGTAAAAATATGAAACAAACATATCTTGATTGCATAGGTATTCACACCCCAGAGTACACTGTTGGCAGCAGTTATAGGACAAATGAATGGCAGCCGTCTTATGGACTCTTAACCAACTGTGCTATTGTGTGTGTTGTTTCGCATTGTTTGTAACTTATTTTGTACATAATGTTGCTGCTACCGTCTCTTATGACCGAAAAGAGCTTCTGGACATCAGAACAGAGATTACTCAGCTCAAACTGGACGAATAACTTTTCTTTAATGAGTCGGACGAGAGGGATTTGCTCCAGACACCCGACAGGGCCCTCATCCCCGTCATTCACAGTAGAAAGAAAAGGAGATATCGTGGAAGGAGATTGGGGTGCCTGGTAACGAACCGGCGACCAGTGGCGAATCTGCCTTTGCCATCGATACTATTGGCCAATTTACAATCTCTTGATAATAAAGTGGACGAACTACAGGCACGAATATCCTACCAACGGGACATTAACAACTGTAATATCTTATGTTTCACGAGTAGTGGCTGAACAAAGACATGAATAACATACAGCTGGCGGGTTATACACTGTCTCGGCAGGATAGAACAGCAGCCTCTGGTAAGACAAGGGGTGGCGGTCTGTGTATATTTGTAAACAACAGCTGGTGCATACTCTCGAGGTTTTGCTTGCCTGAGGTAGAGTATCTCATGATAAGTTGTAGACCACACTATTTACCAAGAGAGTTTTCATCTATATTATTTATAGCTGTCTATTTACCACCACAAACCAATGCTGGCATTAAGACCGCACTCAATGAACTGTATACGGCCATAAGCAAACAAGAAAATGCTCATCCAGAGGCGGCGCTCCTAGTGGCCGGGGACTTTAATGCAGGGAAACTTAAATCAGTTTTACCTCATTTCTACCTGCATGTTAAATGTGCAACAAGAGGGAAAAAACTCTAGACCACCTTTAATCCACACACAGAGACACATACAAAGCTCTCCCTCACCTTCCATTTGGCAAATCTGACCATAATTCTATCCTCCTGAATCCTGCTTACAAGCAAAAACTAAAGCAAGAAGCACCAGTGACTTGGTCAATAAAAAAGTGGTCAGATGAAGCAGATGCTAAGCTACAGGACTGTTTTGCTAGCACAGACTGGAACATGTTCCGGGATTCTTCAGATAGCATTGAGGAGTACACCACATCAGTCACTGGCTTCATCAATAAGTGCATCGATGACGTCGTCCCCACATTGAGCGTATGTTCATACCCCAACTGGAAGCCATGGATTACAGGCAACATCCGCACTGAGCTAAAGGGTAGAGCTGCCGCTTTCAAGGAGTGGGACTCTAACCCGGAAGCTTATAAGAAATCCCGCTATGCCCTCCGACGAACCATCAAACAGGCAAAGAGTCAATACAGGACTAAGATTGAATCGTACTACACCGGCTCTGACGCTCGTCGGATGTGGCAGGGCTTGAAAACTATTACAGACTACAAAGGGAAGCACAGCCGCGAGCTGCCCAGTGACACAAGACTTCCAGACGAGCTAAATCACTTCTATGCTCGCTTCGAGGCAAGCAACACTGAAGCATGCATGAGAGCATCATATGTTCCGGATGACTATGTGATCACGTTCTCCGTAGCCGATGTGAGTAAGACCTTTGAAAAGGTTAACATTCACAAGGCTACAGGGCCAGATGGATTACCAGGACGTGTACTCCGAGCATGTGCTGACCAACTGGCAAGTGTCTTCACTGACATTTTCAACCTCTCCCTGTCTGGGTCTGTAATACCAACATGTTTCAAGCAGACCACCATAGTCCCTGTGCCCAAGGACACTAAGGTAACCTGCCTAAATGACTACCAACCCGTACCACTCACGTCTGTAGCCATGAAGTGCTTTGAAAGGCTGGTCATGGCTCACATCAACACCATTATCCCAGAAACCCTATACCCACTCCAATTTGCATACCGCCCCAACGGATCCAGAGATGATGCAATCTCTATTGCGCTCCACACTGCCCTTTCACACCTAGACAAAAGGAACACCTATGTGAGAATGCTATTCATTGACTACAGCTCAGCATTCAACACCATAGTGCCCTCAAAGCTCATCAATAAGGACCCAGAGACTAAACACCTCCCTCTGCAACTGGATCTTGGACTTCCTGACGGGCCGCCCCCAGGTGGTAAAGGTAGGTAACAAGATACGCCACACTGATCCTCAACACGGGGGCCCCTCAGGGGTGTGTGCTCAGTCCCCTCCTGTACTCCCTGTTCACCCATGACTGCATGGCCAGGCACGACTCCAACACCATCATTAAGTTTGCCGATAACACAACAGTGGTAGGCCTGATCACCGACAACGACGAGACAGCCTATAGGGAGGAGGTCAGAGACCTGGCAGTGTGGTGCCAGGACAACAACCTCTCCCTCAACGTGATCAAGACAAAGGAGATGATTGTGGACTACTGGAAAAAGATGAGGACTGAGCACGCCCCCATTCTCATCGACGGGGCAGTAGTGGAGCAGGTTGAGAGCTTCAAGTTCCTTGGTGTCCACATCACCAACAACCTAACATGGTCCAAGCACACCAAGACAGTCGTGAAGAGGGCACGACAAAACCTATTCCCCCTTAGGAGACTGAAAAGATTTGGCATGGGTCCTCAGATCCTCAAAAAATTATACAGCTGCACCATCGAGAGCATCCTGACTTGTTGCATCACCGCCTGGTATGGCAACTGCTCTGCCTCCGACCGCAAGGCACTACAGAGGATAGTGCGTACGGACCAGTCCATCACTGGGGCCGGGCTCGCTGCCATCCAGGACCTCTATACCAGGCGTCAGAGGAAGGCCCTAAAAATTGTCAAAGTTTCCAGCCACCCTAGTCATAGACTGTTCTCCCTGCTACTGCACGGCAAGCGGTACCGGAACGCCAAGTCTAGGTCCAAGCGGCTTCTAAACAGCTTTGGTTGGAAATTATTGATGTATAGCAGAATTAAGTCAGGACTGAGACCACTAAGGAACTTCTGGAGTGTCTTTGGCCTTAACATTTGTGTAATTGTCCCACTGAAAAATGTAATTATATCACAGTGTTAGTTGTTCCCAATATGAAAAAATACTACAGTTTACTATAGACTACTACAGTACTTAGTATAGAAATATGTAGTAAAGTGTAGAATACTATCCTACACACTGCAGTATCCCTCGATCATGTGTTGTACTTACTATAGAATGTTGTATTACATAATTATCTGCCAAAAAACACTAGTAAATACTACAGTAATGTCCGTGAAAACATTACACTTTTTTAAAGTAGTAAATACTACAGTAATGTCCGTAAAAACATTACACTTTTTTAAACTCTAGTATATACTACAGTATTTGATTTGCATATACCCTGCCCTTTCCCCTCCCACATTTCCCAATTTGTTCCACCCATAAGTGAGAACATGCCAAGTATGGACCATATTGAGTTCCCCACAGGTTATAGAAAAGAGCAGACATTCTGAATGATCCATTCAGAACCCAGTCCAGCCTACCTACAGGTTATGGAAAATGTGTTCTTTTAGCATTTCTCCAGTAGATTTCCTGAAGGAGAAAGCCTCCACTTCTATGTCAAAGATAATACAACAAAAACACTTTAGTAAATACTACAGTAATCTCCCCAAAAACACTACAGTAAATACTACAGTATTGTCCCCATAAATACTACAGTGAAGTCAGCAAAAACGCTACAGTGAATCCTATAGTATTTATACCATTAGTATCCTATAGTATTATTTCATGTGGGTTCAGAGGACTGAGGCAGGTCTTCCTCGTTTACACTGCTCCAGAGTCTAATGTTAGTGTTAGGTCTTTGGAGGACTGAGGCAGGTCTTCCTCGTTTACACTGCTCCAGAGTCTAATGTTAGTGTTAGGTCTTTGGAGGACTGAGGCAGGTCTTCCTCGTTTACATTGCTCCAGAGTCTGATGTTAGTGTTAGGTCTTTGGAGGACTGAGGCAGGTCTTCCTCGTTTACACTGCTCCAGAGTCTAATGTTAGTGTTAGGTCTTTGGAGGACTGAGGCAGGTCTTCCTCGTTTACACTGCTCCAGAGTCTAATGTTAGTGTTAGGTCTTTGGAGGACTGAGGCAGGTCTTCCTCGTTTACACTGCTCCAGAGTCTGATGTTAGTGTTAGGTCTTTGGAGGACTGAGGCAGGTTTTCCTGTTAGGTCTTTGGAGGACTGAGGCAGGTTTTCCTGTTAGGTCTTTGGAGGACTGAGGCAGGTCTTCCTGTTAGGTCTTTGGAGGACTGAGGCAGGTCTTCCTCTGTGTGTTTACATTGGCTTTGCTCCTTTCATATTTCTTTTGATCTGGACCAACTCCCCAGTTCTTGCCGGTGACATAACATGGATGCTGCCTCCACCTTGACCACACAGAGGGTTTCACTCTGTGATGTGTTGGATTTTGCCCCAAACCTTATGTTTTTTATTTAGGTCAAAAAGTTAATTTATTTGCCAGGTTTACTTAATGGCCTTGTTGCAAACGGGATGGATGATTTAAAATAGATTTTTAGCACATATTTCATACAGGCCAGTCATGTGGAGTGAATGTTGTTGATCCATGCACAGTTTTCTCTCAGCTCAACAAATGAACACTCTGGCTGTCTAAAACGACGTCTTTGTTTTAAAAATGTTATTAATTTCCGGAAATGTCTACAATTGTTATTTCACTTTGGAAATGTGGAGTAGATTGTGTAGCTCAGAGTGAACATTTTTTAAAATAAAAAATCCCTTTTAGATTGAAATTTTAGGAACAAAATGTAAGGACTTTGCAAGGGTGTGTTGATCTAATAGGTTTTATTTGATCTAATGGACTTTATTTTGGGGAGACTCTTTGTGCCTCTATTGACTGGGAGCTGCAGATAGCAGAGCAGGACGACTATTGGGGCTGCAGATAGCAGAGCAGGGAGACTATTGGAGCTGCAGATAGCAGAGCAGGGAGACTATTGGAGCTGCAGATAGCAGAGCAGGGAGACTATTGGAGCTGCAGATAGCAGAGCAGGACGACTATTGGAGCTGCAGATAGCAGAGCAGGGAGACTATTGGAGCTGCAGATAGCAGAGCAGGGAGACTATTGGAGCTGCAGATAGCAGAGCAGGGAGACTATTGGAGCTGCAGATAGCAGAGCAGGGAGACTATTGGAGCTGCAGATAGCAGAGCAGGGAGACTATTGGAGCTGCAGATAGCAGAGCAGGGAGACTATTGGAGCTGCAGATAGCAGAGCAGGGAGACTATTGGAGCTGCAGATAGCAGAGCAGGGAGACTATTGGAGCTGCAGATAGCAGAGCAGGGAGACTATTGGAGCTGCAGATAGCAGAGCAGGACGACTATTGGAGCTGCAGATAGCAGAGCAGGGAGACTATTGGAGCTGCAGATAGCAGAGCAGGACAACTATTGGAGCAGCAGATAGCAGAGCAGGGAGACTATTGGAGCTGCAGATAGCAGAGCAGGGAGACTATTGGAGCTGCAGATAGCAGAGCAGGGAGACTATTGGAGCTGCAGATAGCAGAGCAGGACAACTATTGGAGCTGCAGATAGCAGAGCAGGGAGACTATTGGAGCTGCAGATAGCAGAGCAGGGAGACTATTGGAGCTGCAGATAGCAGAGCAGGGAGACTATTGGAGCTGCAGATAGCAAAGCAGGGAGACTATTGGAGCTGCAGATAGCAGAGCAGGGAGACTATTGGAGCTGCAGATAGCAGAGCAGGACGACTATTGGAGCTGCAGATAGCAGAGCAGGGAGACTATTGGAGCTGCAGATAGCAGAGCAGGGAGACTATTGGAGCTGCAGATAGCAGAGCAGGGAGACTATTGGAGCTGCAGATAGCAGAGCAGGGAGACTATTGGAGCTGCAGATAGCAGAGCAGGACAACTATTGGAGCTGCAGATAGCAGAGCAGGGAGACTATTGGAGCTGCAGATAGCAGAGCAGGGAGACTATTGGAGCTGCAGATAGCAGAGCAGGACGACTATTGGAGCTGCAGATAGCAGAGCAGGGAGACTATTGGAGCTGCAGATAGCAGAGCAGGGAAACTATTGGAGCTGCAGATAGCAGAGCAGGGAGACTATTGGAGCTGCAGATAGCAGAGCAGGGAGACTATTGGAGCTGCAGATAGCAGAGCAGGGAGACTATTGGAGCTGCAGATAGCAGAGCAGGACGACTATTGGAGCTGCAGATAGCAAAGCAGGGAGACTATTGGAGCTGCAGATAGCAGAGCAGGGAGACTATTGGAGCTGCAGATAGCAGAGCAGGGAGACTATTGGAGCTGCAGATAGCAGAGCAGGGAGACTATTGGAGCTGCAGATAGCAGAGCAGGGAGACTATTGGAGCTGCAGATAGCAGAGCAGGGAGACTATTGGAGCTGCAGATAGCAGAGCAGGACGACTATTGGAGCTGCAGATAGCAGAGCAGGACGACTATTGGAGCTGCAGATAGCAGAGCAGGGAGACTATTGGAGCTGCAGATAGCAGAGCAGGGAGACTATTGGAGCTGCAGATAGCAGAGCAGGGAGACTATTGGAGCTGCAGATAGCAGAGCAGGGAGACTATTGGAGCTGCAGATAGCAGAGCAGGGAGACTATTGGAGCTGCAGATAGCAGAGCAGGGGAGACTATTGGAGCTGCAGATAGCAGAGCAGGGAGACTATTGGAGCTGCAGATAGCAGAGCAGGGAGACTATTGGAGCTGCAGATAGCAGAGCAGGGAGACTATTGGAGCTGCAGATAGCAGAGCAGGGAGACTATTGGAGCTGCAGATAGCAGAGCAGGACGACTATTGGAGCTGCAGATAGCAGAGCAGGACGACTATTGGAGCTGCAGATAGCAGAGCAGGGAGACTATTGAGCTGCAGATAGCAGAGCAGGGAGACTATTGGAGCTGCAGATAGCAGAGCAGGGAGACTATTGGAGCTGCAGATAGCAGAGCAGGGAGACTATTGGAGCTGCAGATAGCAGAGCAGGGAGACTATTGGAGCTGCAGATAGCAGAGCAGGGAGACTATTGGAGCTGCAGATAGCAGAGCAGGGAGACTATTGGAGCTGCAGATAGCAGAGCAGGGAGACTATTGGAGCTGCAGATAGCAGAGCAGGGAGACTATTGGAGCTGCAGATAGCAGCGCAGGGAGACTATTGGAGCTGCAGATAGCAGAGCAGGACGACTATTGGAGCTGCAGATAGCAGAGCAGGGAGACTATTGGAGCTGCAGATAGCAGAGCAGGGAGACTATTGGAGCTGCAGATAGCAGAGCAGGGAGACTATTGGAGCTGCAGATAGCAGAGCAGGGAGACTATTGGAGCTGCAGATAGCAGAGCAGGACGACTATTGGAGCTGCAGATAGCAGAGCAGGGAGACTATTGGAGCTGCACATAGCAGAGCAGGGAGACTATTGGAGCTGCAGATAGCAGAGCAGGGAGACTATTGGAGCTGCAGATAGCAGAGCAGGGTTGCTACTCTTTTACACACACGCTCTTTACACCATCAGCTGGTACACAACTACATGTAGGATACAGATGTAGGATCTTCATTGGAGCCAGTTTGCTACAGCAGGAAAATAATCCTGCAGCAACAGGAAATGGGAATTAGTATTTGGATTATAATGAATGGACATTTTTTGCAGGCGTTGATAGATTTTTCGTTACAGGAAAACAAGTCTGACATTTTAAAGTGGAAATTACTAAACTTACAAGCCTTTTTATACTTTGAATGTCGTGCATGTCGTGCAGGAAAATTCTTGCAACAACAGAATGATCGAATTAAGATACGGCATCTGTAAAGCTTCAGTGAGTTATTGATTCCATTCTCCTCAAAAAGGTAATGTTCTAAAGTAAGAAGATTAGAAATAAAGACGTACACATTCCAAGGTGAAAAGAGCTTAACATTTTGATTGGTACAATGCTCCTCTCTGAGAGCATGATGAGGTTATCAGAGAACTACAATGAGATTGTATTTGTATGGAGACGATGTCCTCTGTTTGCTACAGAACATGTCATGCCCTGACTCTCAGGTGAATCCATTGAACATGTGGTCAGTAGCTGACATAGCCACAAACCTAATCTTACATTGAGACCAAAAAGAAAATTTTTGTTTTCATATTTTTTTGACGATATACTGTAGCGGTTGGCCCATCTAGCGGAAACTGCTCAGCTCTGCCTCCAGGACAAGATTTTTCCCAATTAACGTCAAACTCTCTCTATTCCTCCCTCATCTTCCTCAACGAACCCCCTGTATGACTGTGTGACACGGTGGGCTGTGTGCTGAGTCATACAGTAGCTGTATAAACACTGTGACAAAGAGCAGTAGGCTGACAGGGCAGAGGAGAGAGTTGGAGAGATATGGGAAGAGGTGGAGGGAGGTGTAGAGGGAAGAGGTGGAGAGGGAAGATGGAGAGGGAAGAGGTGGAGAGGGAAGAGGTGGAGAGGGAAGAGGTGGAGAGGGAAGAGGTGGAGAGGGAAGAGGTGGAGAGGGAAGAGGTGGAGAGGGAAGAGGTGGAGAGGGAAGAGGTGGAGAGGGAAGAGGTGGAGAGGGAAGAGGTGGAGAGGGAAGAGGTGGGGGAAGAGGTGGAGAGAGCTGGAGAGGGAAGAGGTGGGGAGGGAAGAGGTGTAGAGGGAAGAGATGTAGAGGGAAGAGGTGGAGAGGGAAGAGGTGGAGAGGGAAGACGTGGAGAGAGCTGGAGAGGGAAGAGGTAGAGAGGGAAGAGGTGGAGAGGGAAGAGGTAAGAGGTGGAGAGGGAAGAGGTGGAGAGGGAAGAGGTGGAGAGAGCTGGAGAGGGAAGAGGTGGGGAGGGAAGAGGTGTAGAGGGAAGAGATGTAGAGGGAAGAGGTGGAGAGGGAAGAGGTGGAGAGGGAAGAGGTGGAGAGGGAAGAGGTGGAGAGGGAAGAGGTGGGGAGGGAAGAGGTGGGGAGGGAAGAGGTGTAGAGGGAAGAGATGTAGAGGGAAGAGGTGGAGAGGGAAGAGGTGGAGAGGGAAGAGGTGGAGAGGGAAGAGGTGGGGAGGGAAGAGGTGGAGAGGGAAGAGGTGGAGAGGGAAGAGATGTAGAGGGAAGAGGTGGAGAGGGAAGAGGTGGAGAGAGGAGGGTGAGAGGGAAGAGGTGGGAGAGGGAAGAGGTGAGAGGGAAGAGCTGGAGAGGGAAGAGGTGGGGAGGGAAGAGGTGGAGAGGGAAGAGGTGGAGAGGGAAGAGGTGTAGAGGGAAGAGGTGGAGAGGGAAGAGGTGGAGAGGGAAGAGGTGGAGAGGGAAGAGGTGGGGAGGGAAGAGGTGGAGAGAGCTGGAGAGGGAAGAGGTGGGGAGGGAAGAGGTGTAGAGGGAAGAGGTGTAGAGGGAAGAGGTGGAGAGGGAAGAGGTGGAGAGGGAAGAGGTGGAGAGGGAAGAGGTGGGGAGGGAAGAGGTGGAGAGGGAAGAGGTGTAGAGGGAAGAGTTGGAGAGGGAAGAGGTGGAGAGGGAAGAGGTGGGGAGGGAAGAGGTGTAGAGGGAGACACGATAGCGAGGGGAGATGTGGAGGCAGGATAGAGAGGAGACGTGGAGAAGGGGGGAGATGGAGGAGAGAAGAGAGATGCAGAGAGAGATGGGAATATACGGGAAGGCAGGAGAGATGGAAACAGAACAAGGCAGAATATCTTAAAACAATACACAATCTCTTGATGCATTTTCTGGGTAAACTAAATCAACTCTAGACAAGTAAACTCAATTATATTTTTACTTCATAATCTTAATACAATATGAAAGAAATCTATGTAACATTTACAATGTTTGCAGTGTTTTGATCAGGGACTATAGTGAATAGGGTTCCATTTGATCAGGGACTATAGTGAATAGGGTTCCATTTGATCAGGGACTATAGTGAATAGGGTTCCATTTGATCAGAGACTATAGTGAATAGGGTTCCATTTGATCAGGGACTATAGTGAATAGGGTTCCATTTGATCAGAGACTATAGTGAATAGGGTTCCATTTGATCAGAGACTATAGTGAATAGGGTTCCATTTGATCAGGGACTATAGTGAATAGGGTTCCATTTGATCAGGGACTATAGTGAATAGGGTTCCATTTGATCAGGGACTATAGTGAATAGGGTTCCATTTGATCAGGGACTATAGTGAATAGGGTTCCATTTGATCAGGGACTATAGTGAATAGGGTTCCATTTGATCAGGGACTATAGTGAATAGGGTTCCATTTGATCAGGGACTATAGTGAATAGGGTTCCATTTGATCAGGGACTATAGTGAATAGGGTTCCATTTGATCAGGGTCTAGACCGGACTGCTGGAGGGGACACTGCCAGTCCATCTCATCTGGCTGAGATGTTGAATGGGTCTGTAATAGTGTATATTATCACTGGTAATTGCTTGTGTGTTTACATAATGCTTAGAGGAACATTATTATGCACCATCAAACATGCATCATTAATCTGTCTGACGTGCCTTGCAAAAGTATTCATCCCCCTTGGCGTTTTTCCTATTTTGTTGCATTACAACCTGTAATTTAAGAGGATTTTTATTTGGATTTCACGTAATGGACATACACAAAATAGTCCAAATTGGTGAAGTGAAATGTTGTAATGACACCAGGAAAGCTAAAGGAAGGGAACATTTTTGGTTTGTGGCCAAAGGATGAGTTACTGTCAGTCAGGATGCATCTCAAATGGCACCCTACAGGGCTCTGTTTAAAAGAAATGCACTATGAAGGGAAGAGGGTGACATTTGCGATTGAGACCCAACTCCCCATAGACACCTTCTGGACCACCACAACATCACTTCAGCCTCTCTAATACTGCAGGCACCAGACACCTTCTGGACCACCACAACATCACTTCAGCCTCTCTAATACTGCAGGCACCAGACACCTTCTGGACCACCACAACATCACTTCAGCCTCTCTAATACTGCAGGCACCAGACACCTTCTGGACCACCACAACATCACTTCCAGCCTCTCTAATACTGCAGGCACCAGACACCTTCTGGACCACCACAACATCACTTCAGCCTCTCTAATACTGCAGGCACCAGACACCTTCTGGACCACCACAACATCACTTCAGCCTCTCTAATACTGCAGGCACCAGACACCTTCTGGACCACCACAACATCACTTCAGCCTCTCTAATACTGCAGGCACCAGACACCTTCTGGACCACCACAACATCACTTCAGCCTCTCTAATACTGCAGGCACCAGACACCTTCTGGACCACCACAACATCACTTCAGCCTCTCTAATACTGCAGGCACCAGACACCTTCTGACCACCACGACATCACTTCAGCCTCTCTAATACTGCAGGCACCAGACACCTTCTGGACCACCACAACATCACTTCAGCCTCTCTAATACTGCAGGCACCAGACACCTTCTGGACCACCACAACATCACTTCAGCCTCTCTAATACTGCAGGAACCAGACTGTTCATCCTCAGACTGCTAGTTTACGGCTGAATCCCAAACGTCACCATGTCCCTTCCTTCGGCCCTATGGGCTTTGTTCTATAGGGAATAAGGTACCATTTGGGATGCCCCCTTCATCTCCTACCAAGTCTCTCATTGATCTTCAGATAGAGAGAATCCACTTTTCTCCTTCCTCCATTCTTTCACTTTCTTTCAATCTCCTCATCCCTCTCTCTCTTGGACCGCACTTAGTCTTTAATCACACTGGATCTCGCTCTCTCTCTCTCTTTCAATTTAAGGGCTTTATTGGCATGGGAAACGTGTGTTAACATCGCCAAAGCAAGTGAAGTAGATAGTAAACAAAAGTGAAATAAACAGTAAATATTAACAGTAAACATTACACTCAGAAGTTCCAAAAGAATAAAGACATTTCAAATGTCATATTATGTATATATACAGTGTTGTAACAATGTGCAAATAGTTAAAGTACAAAAGGGGAAATAAATCAACATAAATATGGGTTGTATTTACAATGGTGTTTGTTCTTCACTGGTTGCCCTTTTCTTGTGGCAACAGGTCACAAATCTTGCTGCTGTGATGGCACACTGTGGTTTTTCACCCAGTAGATAAGGGAGGTTATCAAAATTGGGTTTGTTTTCTAATTCTTTGTGGGTCTGTGTAATCTGAGGGAAATATGTGTCTCTAATATGGTCATACATTTGGCAGGAGGTTAGGAAGTGCAGCTCAGTTTCCACCTCATTTTGTGGGCAGTGTGCATATAGCCTGTCTTCTCTTGAGAGCCAGGTCTGCCTACGGCGGCCTTTCTCAATAGCAAGGCTATGCTCGCTGAGTCTGTACATAGTCAAAGCTTTCCTTAAGTTTGGGTCAGGTACAGTGGTCAGGTATTCTGCCACTGTGTACTCTCTGTTTAGGGCCAAATAGCATTCTAGTTTGCTAAGTATTTTTGTTAATTCTTTCCAATGTGTCAAGTAATTCTCTTTTTGTTTTCTCATGATTTGGTCTCATTGTGTTGTTGTTGTTGTTGTTGTCGCTGTCCTGGGGCTCTCGTTTGTTTACATGGATTTTATAATGTCGTATGTTTTTCCCCCAACCCCACTTTCCATAAATGTGTATAGCAGACACTCATGCCAAATTGAGTCAAAAGCTTTTTTGAAATCAACAAAAAGCAAAATTTACATTAGCTCAGTACATTGTTTTCACTGAGGAAATATATAAGTCTGCTGTTAATGATAATGCAGATGATTTTCCCAAGGTTGCTGTTGACGCATATCACACGGTAGTTACTGGGGTCAAATTTGTCTCCACTTTTGTGGATTGGGGTGATCAGTCCTTGGTTCCAAATATTGGGGAAGATGCCAGAGCTGAGGATGATGTTAAAGAGTTTAGCCAATTGGAATTTGTGGTCTGTATATTTTACTGCTTTAATTTTTTACTTATACATTTTTTAATTAACACTTTTTTTCTTAAAACTGCGTTGTTGGTTAAGGGCTTGTAAGTAAGGAAGCATTTCACTGTAAGGTCTACACCTGTTGTATTCGGCGCATGTGACAAATACAATTTGATTTGATCGTTTCATTTAGGATACCATCAACACCACAGGCCTTTTTGAGTTGGAGGGTTTGTATTTTGTCCTGTAGTTCATTCAATGTAATTAGAGAATCCAGTGGGTTCTGGCAGTCTTTAATAGTTGATTCTAAGATGTGTGTTTGATGATGTATATGTCTTTGCTGTTTTATCTTTGTTACAGGGCCAAAAAGATTGGAGAAGTGGTTTACCCATACATCTCCATTTTGGATAGATAACTCTTTGTGTTGTTTGTTTAGTGTTTTCCAATTTTCCCAGAAGTGGTTAGATTCTATGGATTCTTTAATTTCATTGAGCTGATTTCTGACGTGCTGTTCCTTCTTTTTCCATAGTGTATTTTTGTATTGTTTTAGTGATTCACCATAGTGAAGGAGTAGGCTCAGGTTTTCTGGGTCTCTATGTTTTTGGTTGGATAGGTTTCTCAAATTCTTTCTTAAGTTTTTGCATTCTTCATCAAACCATTTGTCATTGTTGTAAATTGTCTGCTTTTTAGATTTGATAGGGAAGCTGAGAGGTCAAATATACTGTTTAGGTTTTCTACTGCCAAGTTTACACCTTCACTATTACAGTGAAACGTTTTGTCCAGGAAGTTGTCTAAAAGGGATTGGATTTGTTGTTGCCTAATTGTTTTTTGGTAGGTTTCTACACTACTTCCCTTCCATCTATATCATTTCTTAATATTATTCAGTTCCTTTGGCTTTGATGCCTCATGATTGAGTATTGCTCTGTTCAAGTAGACTGTGATTTTGCTGTGGTCTGATAGGGGTGTCAGTGGGCTGACTGAATGCTCTGAGAGACTCTGGGTTGAGGTCAGTGATAAAGTAGTCTACAGTACTACTGCCAAGAGATGAGCTATAGGTGTACCTACCATAGGAGTCCCCTCGAAGC